>NC_092769.1:38485098-38785098 GCF_047496795.1 Chiloscyllium punctatum | reverse complement strand
GCAATTCCGAGGTTGGGTGTGCTCCTGGTCAAAGGCGGGGCAGAAGGGAAAATTTGTTCCCGTTTATAATAACAGCAATCTACAGTGCATCTTGCTGAGACAGCTGAGTGCCTCAACTGGAGCGTGGACAGCTGGTTTGAAGTTTAATTTTACTTCATTATCACCAACTTCCCTGCAATGAATTGCTTTCACCATTTTTATTTCCAATTGTTTAATATCTCCCTGTAGTGTGCGGCTTTCTTTCTCATGGTTAATTGCATGACTGTATGACCTGCACACTGCTAAATCACGGCCACGACAAGTAAATATGTATCATTGATCTATATGAGAAAACAGTGGAACTCACTGCAGGCGTGCTTTGTCGGTTTATAGGCGACGTCAGAATTGTAGACAGTGAGGAAGATTATCTAAGTTTCAAAAGGATCTTCATCCAATGAGTCGTTGGACTGAAAAATGTAACATGGAGTTCAGTCTGGATAAATGGAAGGTATTGCATTTTGGTACAGCAAAAGGAGTATGGCTATGCGTATGTTGGAGAACACGGAAACTCGGGGATGCAGGTACATAATTCCTTGTCATTTGCATTACCTACAGACAAGTTGGTTTAAAGGCATTTAACAAACTTCCCCTCATTGCTCAGTCCTTTGTGTATAGGAGTCGGGACGTTATGTTGAAGCTTTGCAGGACATTGATGAGGATCTTCTGGAATATTCTGTCCAGTTCTGGTCGCCCAGTTGTCGGAATGATATTATTTAGCTGGAGTAGGTTCAGAAAAGGTATACACGCATGTTGCCTGTGGAAGGTTTGAGTTCTAATGAAAGGCTGGATAGGCTGAGACTATTTTCAGATTCGAGATCGGGGTGCTGGAAAACCACATCAGGTAAGGCAGCATCCGAGGAGCAGGAGAATCATTTTTTTTCGCGCAAGTGTCGTTCATCAGGCTCTTCCCCGAAACGTCGATTCTCCTGCTCTTCAGATGCTGCCTGACCTGCTGTGCTTTCCCAGCAACAACACTCTCGACTCTGATCTCTCATCTGCAGTTCTCATTTTTCTGTTAGTTGAGACTGTTTTCACTCTAGATTAGGGGTTTGATCGGCGATCTGATGGAAGTTTATGAATTATTGAGAGGCAAGTTTAGAGTTAAAAATAGCGGCCTTTTCCCAGGAGGGGGATTTCAAGGCGGGAGGGCATATGTTTAAGATAAAAAGAGAGATTCTTTTTTTAAAAAAAAGGCATATGAGGCATTTTTTTAGGGAAGGTGTTTTACGTGTGCAATTAACTTGCTGAGGAAGTGATGGATGAGGGTACGTTTGCAACATTTAATGGGCAATTGATTCCAAACATGAATGGGAAAGTGGGATTTTTAAAATAAATTTATTCATCCCGAGTACGTCAGTTATTTCCCAGAGGACATTTAAGAGTCAACCACGATATTATCTATCTGGAGTCTCCTGTGGGACAGAGCAGATGACTATGGCAGGTTGCTTCCCAAACTCCATGAGTGAATAAGATGGGATTTTCTACACAACTGTTTCAGGTCATCACGAGACTCTTTAATTCCAGGTGCTTATTGAATTCAAACTCCACCACCAGTCATGCCAGGACCTGAACCCTTTGTTCCCAAAATATTACCTGGGTTTTTGGATTAACACCACAGTAATAACACTACAAGGGCATTATAACCACTCAGAGGGTACAGCAGGAGGCAGATGGGACGAGATTATTTTGGCAGTGTGTTCAGCATGGATTCGTTGGACTAGAATGGGGAACCTTATCAATCGCCTTGCTAAAATTCTTATTCACCACATTTACTGGTCGACTTTCATCGACGTGTTTTTTCACATCTTCAAAGAATTCAATCAGGTGTGTGAGGGATGACCTGCTCCTCACAAAGCCATGCTGACTCTCTCTAATCAAACTATGGTTTTCTATGTAATCGTAAATCTTGTCTCTGAGAACCGTCTCCAATACTTTGCCCACCACTGGTGTAAGACTGACTGTTCTATCATGCCCAGGGTTATCCCTATTCCCTTTGCTGAACAAGCGAATAACATTTGCCACGTTCCAATCATCTGGCACTATTCCAGTGGACAGTGAGGATGCAAAGATCATCGCCAATGCCACATCAATCTCTTCCGTCACAGACCCAGGGGATTTATTTATACTTATGTTTGTCCATCAATCAGTCTTTACCATCAAATTGTCTACACACTGTCCAAACAACTGATTGACTGCTTTCCACTTCAGTGTCATATACAGTGCTGCCTTCGTGAGCAAATCTGGTTCCTGTGAACCATGGAATAAAAAAAAATGGAATGCACCAATGCCGTGCTCATGAAGGGCCTATGCCCGAAATATCGACTCCACAGATTCTGCTTGAACTTCTGTGCTTTACCAGCGCCACGTTTTCGACTCTGATCTCTATCAACTGCAGTCCTCAGTTTCTCCAATACTTAGGGCTGTCCCCTCTGCACACTGACAGGGAATTAACCATCAGAAACTCATTGTATGTGGAGCTGACTGCTCTGGAAAGTTGCACTTGATGACTACATATTTTTAAAAAAACAAATTACAATTCAACAAATATTCATTCACTCCAGGAGTTATTATTTTGATTCATGGTTTGGGCAGTCTGATAAGAAACAGTGAATGTTTGAAGAACTCCGATGTACAAAGTATTTTAGGTGTTATATTCCAGCTTACGTTAATGCTGGGAGCATTATCAGACAGACTGATGTGATAAGGGAATGAGTTGACGTGTGGAGGAGTGACATCTTTGCCATCACAGAGACGTGTTTGAGGGAGGTCAGGGCGAACAACTCAATATTCTGTTCTACCGGAACTGTCGGCAGGACAAGACAGGATGTCAAAGAGGAAGTGGTGTTGCAATATTTATGAAGGAGACAGGTATTGTTGAAAGGATGGATGATATCTTGGAAATGTCTTCAAATGAGGCTTTTTGGGTTGAGGTTAGGATCAAAATGATGGGAACACATTGTTGGGGATATTTTATAGACCCTAGAAAAATGAAAGTACAGGAGGAGATATATAACCAATTCACTGCGGCGTGTAAGAACAATAATAGGATCATTGCATTCAGGCAGTTCAATTCCCAACATTGGGAATTGGGGCAGTGATAACTTTTTAAGAGGGAGAGAGATGGCCTGATTTTTTTTCCAGGAACTCCTTATATTGATATGTAGAAGATGCAACAAGGGCCGGTGAAAATCTGCGTCGTCATTCTGAGGAATGAAGTCAGTCAGGTGTTTCAGGCAGGATTGTGAGACCATTTTAGGACCAGTGACCATGACATCATATATTTTAAGTTTGTAGAGGAAAAGGTTAAAAAAAATAAAGTTTTTTGGATTGGGGACGCAAATTTTATTCAAACAAGACAGCATCTGGCCAAAGTACCGTTTCTTCTGGTTAAAACTGTAGCAGAACAACTTGGGGCTGGGGCTTGGAGTTGGGGGGTGGGGAATGTCACATACTCAAAATGAAATTGATGACAATGTCAACACACCAAAGATGAATATGAGAAAAAACAAGCCCAGAGAACTTTGTATGTCTACAATTATTCCGAAGAAGGAAAGAAAAACTTAATGGAGATATAAAGTGAGCAAGTCAATGAAGATGCTAAAGGAGCATATAAAGTGTAGGGCTCACCTGAAGAAAGTAAGAAGAGCAAAAGGTGGCGTGGAAAAACATCAGCAGGTAAGTTTAACAAGACTCACAAGATTTTCTCTCGGTTTATTAAGAGGAAGAGGTTGACATGGGAAAGAATGGGTAGTATTAGGGACTGAGGAGGCAACCTTTGAACGGAGCCACATAATATGGTAGTCATGTATTTCATATCAGTCTTCAGTGTCGAGAAGCAGTTACCGGATTCAGGGAGAGTGACCATGTGATCTTTGAGCAGTTTGACCGGGAGGCTGAGGAAGAATTGGAAGTTCATGTGGAGTAGAGTGTGGGCAAATCCCTAATCTGGATGAGCTGATATCTTAGGCTGGTGATGAGGGAAGAAATGACAGACTCTGAAACGTTCCTTATTTTATCGTTTCCTCTGACTGGAGATGAGGTGTGAAAGGAACAAGACAACATCTAATGTAGGTTAAACTTTCACACAGTGTGCTCGAAATAAGACAAGGGATTGAGACCACCAAATCTCCCATCAGTGGGAGGGAAACAATTCATAGAAACCCTCCAGCATGGGAACTGGTCCATCAGCACTCCAAGTCCACACGGGCCCTTCAAAAAATACCCTACCCAAATCCGTTATGCAACATTTACCCTTAACCTACACATCCATGAACGCAGTGGGGCTATTTAGCATGGCCAATTCACCGAACCTGCACATATTTGGACTGTGGGGGGAAACCAGATACCCACGCAGACACAGGCAGAATGTGCAAACTCCACAGAGTCAGTCGCCTGCACTGGAATCAAACTAGGATCTATGGAGCTGTGAGGCCGGAATGTTAACCGTTGAGCCACCATGCTGTGGAAAATTGTGAAGGCTGTTGATATTGGATAATTAAATATCTTCAAGGTTGAGAGAGACTTTTTTTAAACAAGGGTTACCGGGAAAAAGCAGGAAAGTTGAATGAAGGATTATAAGTTTAAACACAACCAAATTGAAAGGAAAAGCAGATTCAGTGAATGGATGGGAATCTGTTGCTCCAATGTCTGATGGTAGTTTTTTTTTCCCAATAGCCCTGTACTCACTGGAACATCACCATCTCTCCCTCTGGAGTGAGATCCAGTTTGGAATGCAATTGATGGATGCAAGTAAATCACACGTGCAGTTCTAATAGACAGAGAGTTCCAGCAGAGAGCAACAACAACGTGGATGCGCTGTTTGGGTGAAAACTTTCTTTGGCACAGTCACCACTACCAGAAGGAAACCCTCAGCAAGATACCCTCCAAGGCCAGGCAGTGACCTTCAGCTGAAGCACAGGTCGTTATGGATTGGTAGAATGGCGTGCTTCAGGCCTACTGCCATACGAGTCTGAAAATGTTTGTTTCTAAAAGGTAAGCAGACTCAGGCCTGGTTAGTACTTGGACGGGTGACTGCCTGGGAATGTCAGGTGCAGGAGGCTTGATGCCCACACACTGCATCCCTGTAGTGTCGCCATCCAGCTAGAACCAGAACTATATGCAGAGGAGTATATAGAGGCGTGATGGTAAAATTGCAGAGTAAGCAGTAAGACCTAGGCTTGAGAGGCTTCAGCGAACAACAGGTTAGCTCAGTTAACGTCTATTAACTTTCTTCTTTAGTCTGACAGTGGTTAAGATGGTAGGGCCATCGCCTGTTCCTCCTGCTGGACGTGTGAGCTCAGGAAGACTTCCATTATCCCTGATGACTACATGCGTGTTGGAAGTGCGACCAGCTGCAGCTCCTGGAAGACCCTGTTATGGAGCTGGAGTTGGAACTGAATGCACTCAGGGTCAACTAAGATGCTGAGCGCATCAGAGATAAGAGTTTTCGTGAGGTAGTCACACCTAAGGTGTAGGCAGAGAGTTGCGGATGGCCATCAGGAAAGGCAAAGAGTGTAGGTTCGCCTGTGTCCATTCCCACCGAAAACAGCTATACCAATTTGGATTGTGTTGGGGGTATGACTGTTCGGGGAAAGCAACAGTAGTCAGGTTGGTGGCACTACAACTGTCTCTGGGGCACAGCGGGAAATGGTAAAGATAAAGAGGGCTTTCATGGTGGGAGAGTCGATAGTTAGGGGTTGAGGGCAGGCAGAGATTCTGTGACCGAAAATGGGAACACAGGAGAATGTGTAACATCCCAGGTGTCAGGATCCAGGGTGTCACAGATGTGTGCAGAAATATTTCAAGGGGGAGGGGGAACAGCACGTTGGCGGAAATGACATAGGTAGAAATAGGGATGAGGTCCTGTGGTGTGATTATAGAGAGCGAGGAAAAATGTTAAACGCCAGGACTTGTTGGTGACAATCTCTGGATGATTTCCAGTGCCATGTGCTAGTGAGGGTAAGAACAGCAGTATATAGCAGATGAATGTGTAGCTAAAAAAATCTTGAGGCCGGAATTCAGATTTTTGGATTGTTAGGATCTTGACTGAGGGAGAGATGACCTGTTCAAGATGGCTGGGTTGCATCGGAACTGGAGTGGGACCAATATCCTGGCAGGCAGGTTTGCTTGTGCTCCAATGGAGGGTTCAAACGAGATTGGCACAGGTTGGTATCCTCAAGAGAAGGGAGGCAAGTGTGAGGCTGAAAAGAGATACAGTAATCAGAAACAGTAAAGTGAAGAGGCAGGTCAGGCTGGAACATGACAGGGAGCAAGGAATGCCTGTTGGTTAAATTGTATCTATTTCACTACAAAAGGGTTGACAGGTAAGGCCAATAAACTCAGGGCGTGGATAGGTACGTGGGACTGGGATATTATAGCCATTACAGAAACATGGCAAACGGAGGAACTGGACTGGCAGCTTAACATGCAAGGATACAGGTGCTTTAGGTGGGACAGCGGTGGTGGAAGGAGGGGAGGGGGAGTTGCATTTTTGATTAAGGCAAGTATCACGGCAATAATCAGAGATAAAATAACTGAAGGATCATCCAGTCATGTTTTGTGGGTGGAGCTAAGAAATAAGAAGGGATCGCGAAATTATTTGGGTTGTACTCTAAACCCCTAAAAGGAATAAAAATGTTGGGAAAGTGAGGAGGCTTGCAGATGGAAACGGATTGTCATAATAGGCGATCTTAATTTTCCTAACATAGACTGGGACTGCCAGAGGGATAAGGGCTTTGATGTGGAGGAATTGGTTAAGTGGGCGGCACAGTGGTTAGCACTGCTCCCTCGCAGCGGCAGAGACCTGCGGTCAATTCCAGCCTCAGGCGACCCTCCGTTTGCACATTCTCCCTGTGTCTGCGTGGGTTTCCTCCCACAATCCAAAAATGTGCATGTTAGGTGAATTGGCCATGTAGTGTTAGGTGTAGGGGAATGGGTCTGGGTGGGTTGTGCTTCGGCGGGTCGGTGTGAACTTGTTGGGCTGAAGGGTCTGTTTCCACACTGTAAGTAATCTAAAAAAAAGTGCATCAGGAAAGTATCATCAAGCAGTATGGAGAGGGCACTAGGCGGAAAGGGCAAACCTTGACCTACTCTTGTGGAATAGGGCAGGACAGGAGACAGTGGGGGGTGCACTTTGGGACCAGTGACAACAGTTCTCTTAATTTTAAAATAGTTATGAAGAAGGACAAACCTGGCCCACAGATTCAAGTTCTAAATTGGAATAAGGTGAATTTTAATGGAATTAAACAGGAGCCTGCAAGGGTTGGTTGCACCAGTTTGTTTGCAGGTGAAGAGACCTCTGGCAAATGAGAGGACTTTAAAAATTAGACAGTGAGAGTTCAATGTCTAGATGTACCTGCGAGGGTGAAAGGACAGGAAGAGGGAAGCCTTGATGACAAGCGATATTGAGGTTTTGAGCAGAAAAGAAAGGCGGAGGAACGGCTCAGTTAACGGCAGCTGGGAACAAGGCAGGCCCTGGAGGTATACAGGGGATACAGGAGTTTACTGAAGAAGGAAACCAGTAGGGACAAAAGGGAGCATGAAACAGCTTTGGCTGAGATGACAAGGATGAATCCAAAGGGGTATTTTTCAAAGTATATTGAAAAAAACAATAACGAGGGAGATAATTTAACCCCTCAAGGACCAAAGTGGACATGTATGCATAGAACCGCAGGCAATGGGCGAGGTCTTCAACGGATATTTCTCCTCTGGGTTTACCATGAAGAAAGGCATAAAATCTTGGGGAAGTTAGTGGTCATATCTGGGGAACAGTCCATATCACAGTAGAGGTGCTGTTTCACCTATTAGAATGTATGAAGGTGGATACTTCTCCTGGTCCATATCAGATATATCCAGGGACGCATCAGATATATCCTTCCACATTGAACAACATTTGGTGGAAGCGCTGAGACAGTGTCAAAGCTGCAGAATATATACTGGGTGGGCGATTTCAAAACTACCACTTCGAAGCAGCATTGCTGTTCGAGATGGTCAGATCCAAAACGACATAGCTGTGAGACTGGGTCTGCACCGGGTGAGGAGGGAATGACTGAGAGATAGAAACAGACTGGACCTCATCATCGCCAACCTACAAGCTGCAAACACATTGATCGATGACTCTATTGTGAACGGTGACTACCGCACACAGTATTTCTGGAGACAAAGTCACACTTTACATTATGAATATCCTCTGTATCATCATGCTAAACAGGAAATGTTTAGTAACTGAGTACTGGGCTGTGCTACGTGAATCATAAAAATCATAAAGTCCTTACAATATGGAAACATGCACTTCGGTCAACAAGTCCACACCAAACCTACAAAGAGTATCCTATTCAGATACACCCCAACATTACCAACAGCAGTAGAATTTTATTCCAGCACAATTTTCACTGTCACTGTTGCCATATGCTCCACTTTGCCCTGACCATCATGCCAGGGGATAACCCTTGTTCAATTGAGAATGCAGGAGGGCCTCTCACGAGCAGCACCAGCTACACCTCAAAATGAGGTGAGCTAACCAAATTTGGCCACTTACTCACCAGATAGCAAAAGATTCAAATGACAGACTGATCGAACCAACAAATCAGAGCTTATCTCTGCAATCCTGTCAAATGCAGTCAGGGTGAATAGCCGTGGTCAATCGACCAACTCAAAGGAGGAGGAGGATCCACAAATACGAACTTCCTCAATGATAGAAGGGCCCAGCACAACAATAGAAATTGCTAAGGTTGAAACATTCACAGCAATGTTCAAACAGAAGGATCGAAGGGATGATCTATTTCAGTCTCCTCCAGATGGCAGTCTTAAGCTAATCCAAAACATTTCATATGGTATCTGCAAGTGGCTGGCGAGATTGGAGATTGCAACAGCTGTGGGCCCTTATAACATTCTATTCAAGCTGTTCCTGTTGGGATACAGCACTGGCAGCTACCTGACAATGTGGGAAACTATCCTGTGTCCTGTACATACACAGACAAAACACCAGACAATTAATGACGGCCCCATTGCTCTAATCCCCATCATTAATAAAGTGATGGAAGATGTCATCTACAGTGGTATGAAGTAACACGTCCTCAGCACCAACCTGCTCACTGATGCTCAATTTGTGCTCATTGAAGCCTTGTTTTAAAAATGGACAACAAGAAAATACACAGCGGAAATCTAGAGCGGAGGCCAGAGTGACTGCATTTAACACAATTATAATTGGATTTGAGGGGGTCAGGGTGATGGTGATGGAGTGTGTGTGAGGGGGTCAGTGTGACGGTGATGGAGTGAGTGTGAGGAGGTTAGGGTGACGGTGATGGTGTGAGTGCGAGGAGGTCAGGGTGACAGTGATGGAGTGAGTGTGAGGGGGTCAGGGTGACGGTGATGGAGTGAGTGTGAGGAGGTCAGGGTGACGGTGATGGAGTGAGTGTGAGAGGGTCAGGGTGACGGTGATGGAGTGAGTGTGAGGGGGTCAGGGTGAAGGTGATGGACTGAGTGTGAGGGGGTCAGGGTGAGGGTGACTGAATGAGTGTGAGGGGGTCAGGGTGAAGGTGATGGACTGAGTGTGAGGGGGTCAGGGTGAGGATGACTGAATGAGTGTGAGGGGGTCAGGGTGACGGTGATGGAGTGAATATGAGGGGGTCAGGGTGAGGGTGATGGAGTGAGTGTGAGGGGGTCAGGGTGATGGTGATGGAGTGAGTGTAGGGGGTGAGTGTGACATTGATGGAGTGAGTGTGAGGAGGTCAGGGTGACTGTAATGGTGTGAGTGTGAGGGGGTCAGTGTGACAGTGATGGAATCAGTGTATGTAATGGGGAGAGTGAAAGTACGTGCTTGTCCAGGCAAAAACATAGACAGATCCAGCAAATCTCTTTCCCCACACACACTCACTCTGTGGTTTCAGAGCTTCCCTTCTCTGCAGCCTCTGCTCCATTTGTTGTTCACGTTACAGACCTAGAAGCTGTAACTACAGTCCTCATGCTCCATCCAGAGTTGGCTCAGCAAATCCTCAGGTCTCCCTGAATGTCTGAGGCAGCTCACAGCACAACCTCCAGCAAACCATCCCCAGCCCCTCCACTAACTTTTCAATAGCAGGAGTCAGTCAGAAACCCCTCAGCTACAAGTTAGATGCCTGTTCCTTTACAATTATACTCCAGGATTTTCCTCGTGTTACTGACCGCACATCAACTGAGAGAGACAGGCGCATACCAATTTTTAAACATAAAAGTCAAATCTGTTTGAACACCTGTCCATGGAGAACCACATGGGACACATCGGGAAGTGAACAACAGCCTGACATCCACCATTTCACTGTTTCTGAGATTCACAATGCCAGCACTCAATGCACGAGGGATTCAAAACCAAAGGCCAGGGAAAGATACGGATAAAAAAAAATTGGTAACTTGCTGAAAATATGGATAAGGAGATGGGGGGATCGGAATAACGGGAGAAGGGAGACAATGTTAAGAAAACAAACATTGAATGGAGACATTGCCAGATCGGCTAGAATGGTCCATTGCCTCAAATTCTGAACTGGGGTAAGGTAATGGCTAAGATGGAGAGTTGTGCAGGCCGTGCTAGTGGATTACTACATAAACTGGACTGTCTGCACAGCAGGGGGAGCATTGCAACCTTTGCCAGGATATTGCAACCCTCGACCACCATCCTCTGTCTCCGACCTTTGAGCCAGTTTTTTAACCAAATGGCTTTCATATGAACCAACCTTGTTCAACAGATGACCATGTACAATGTTATTCAACGCCTTACTGAATTCCATATCGACAATGTACACCACTCTATCTCAATTAATCTTCTTAGTCGCTTCTTCAAAGAAATCTCAGTCAAGTCAGTGAGACACAATATTGCTTGCACAAAGTCATGTTGACTATCCCTCATCAGTCGTTACCTTTCAAAATGCTTGAAAATCATATGCCTCATTATCCCCTCCAACAACTTACCTACCACTAACGTCAGGCTCACTGGCTTTTCCGTATTACCCTTAATAAATCCTTTAAGCAGTGGCACCACGTTAGCCAACGTCCAGTCTTCCAGCACTTCATCTGTGGCTATTGATGATAGCAAGGGGCCCAGCAATCACTTCCCTAGCATCCCACAGAGTTTTAGATTAAATTAGATTAGATTAGATTACTTACAGTGTGGAAACAGGCCCTTCGGCCCAACAAGTCCACACCGCCCCACCGAAACGTAACCCACCCATACCCCTAACCCTACCCCTACCCCTACCCCTACCCCTACATCTACATTTACCCCTTACCTAACACTACGGGCAATTTAGCGTGGCCAATTCACCTGTTCAAGCGTGCATCCAATAAAATCCAGGACATTTTCCTTCCTTTGCATGTTTTAAGACCTCCAGCAGCTAGATTAGATTAGAGTGCGGAAACAGGCCGTTTGGCCCAACACACCCCTACATTTACCCCTTACCTAACGCTACAGGCAATTTAGCATGGCCAATTCACCTGGCCTGCATATCTTTGGACTGTAGGAGGAACCCGGAGCACACCCACGAAGACACGGGGATAACATGCAAACTCCACACAGAGAGTCGCCTGAGGCGGGAATTGAACCCAGATCTCTGGCGCTGTGAGTCAGTAGTGCTAACCACTGTGCCGCTGTGCCACCGTGCCGCCCCTGAACATACATACATAACGTATGCACACAGAGGTACGCACACAGATATGGACGTTTACACACAAACACACGAACATACCCCCACATACAGGCACACACTGTCTTTAATACAGAGATATATACGTTTTATTAATAAGTTATCAATAGTCAGTTGGAGAAGGCAACTGGGGTTGAGAAATATTTTTGCTGCGATCAAATGTCATGGCAGACAAAAAAGGGCTGAATAGCCTAATTCTGCTCCAGGGTTCATTGCTCATATGATCATGTGGTGCCTGGAATCGTCTTTCCACAGCGTCAGTGGAGGCTCATTTGGTAAGTATGTGATTTAGGAGAGTTAATGAGAAAGTGGACAGGCTTGAGGAGCTGAGTGATCAATATCTGTTTCTAATTGTTGTCTCCTTTTATATCAAAAGCGTGGTGATTACTTTGAAGGGGACATATTTTGAGAATAAGGAGATTCCCATTTCAGACTGAGACAGGGATGTTCCTTTCTGTTTAGGGTTGTTTAATCTGTGGTGTTCTCATGCCGAAGTAGCAAGGTTCAGTTCCATAGATCTTTGATGTACAAGAGAGTCCATGTTTATTGGGTACAGACAGGAAAGGGATGTTTAGTAACAATCACATCAACAATGCACATTCTGAATGGTGCATCAGGTGCAAGGGGCTGAATGGCCAGCTGCTGCCCCAACAGATATGTTGTTTTCTCAGACACTCAATAATGTTACAGAGGTAAAGAAAGATCCCATTTAGCCAGTCAGCATCGTTATAATGAGACAGACTGAGACCATTCTGCCCTCTAAGGATTCACACAGGAATAGATTGAGGTTATTCAGCCGGCTAAGTACATTACACAGTGTAGGATGAGGCCATCCTACCTTTCTTGCTTACTGCCCAGCATCAGGGGAAACCTGGTAAACTATCAGGGAATAAACATTCAGGATAAATGTTTATATTCAGGTTGGAACGTTGTAACTTGGTGGAATGCCTCAGGAATCAGTGTGACATTACCAACAATTTACAATCTATACCAATGACTTGGATGAGGTGATTGATTGGATTGGAGTTCAATTAGCTCATTTACCAAGACAGTCATTTAACAGGATATGGAGCCTCTGCAATGGGATAATGACAGGGGAAGTTAGTGAGTAAATTTGGCAGAAAACAGTATAACAAGGGTTAAGGGAAGTCAGTGCTCTGTAAAACAGATAAAATAACAGTAACCTACTTAAATGGAGAGAACATCACAGAACGCATTGGTCCGGAGGGATGTGTGTGTCTCGGTACATGAGCCATATAAACCTAGTCAGCAGATTCAGCAAGGGATTAGGGAAGTGTATTGACTGATGCTGTTTCATGCAAAGGCTCTCGGGTATAATCACCAGGATGTTTTACTGTATCTGTACATGACAATGCTGAGACTACATCGAATGTATTGTATGTAGTAATGAACCTTGAAATTGAAAGAGAAAAAATATGCAATTGTTTTGGAAGCTTTTCACAGATGCTTCACTTTACTCCTTGTTAGAATGAAGGCCTGATAGAACCATAGTGTCATACAGCACGGAAACAGACCCTTCAGTCCAGCTCATTTGCACCGACCAGATATTCCAATCTGATGTAAAACCATTTACCAACATTAGACCCATAACCGTCTCAACCCTTCTTATTTATATACCCATCCACTGCCTCTTAAATGTTGTAATTGTACCAGCCTCCACCACTTTCACTGCCAGCTCGCTCCATTCACGCATTACCCTCTGTGTGATAGATATACCACTCAGGTATCTTTTTAATTTTCCCCTCTCACTTTAAGTCTTTGCCCTCTGGTTTGGACTCCTCCAGCCTCGGAAAATAACCTTGGTTGATCCCGCATCCATGGGCCTCATGGCCTCTACAAGATCAGAGTACTTCAGACCTGAGAATGAGAGCTGATTATATTGAACCATATAAGACCCTGAGGAGAGTGTATTGGGGCGGAGCTGAGGAATGGGAGAATAAAACTATGGATTTAATTTTAGAAAACAACATACTCATTTTAACACAGGTACTATGAAGACATGAATTTATTGTACAAAAATCATGTAGACCCATATAAATACACCTTCAAATTATAAATTACAAATTATTCCTAAATGAAGTCGGTAACAGGGATGGAGTCATTCAATCAGGAGAATATTCACCCAGACCTTACAGAGTCCAGGTTGGTGTTTGGGTCACATAATTGCATGTTTCAGATCAGACCAGGGAGCAAATGCAAACTGTCGTAGAACCAACAGCCATTGCTCAGTCTCTACTTGTACTTCTCTGCAGTAACATATGAGAGCTGAAAACCAATCAGCCATCTTTAGCACTCTTTGAGGGTTCCTGTTGAGGATTCCTTGGAATCTCTCCACTGCCTGCAGCAAAGGGAATTCAGGCAAATCCAACTGTTCCATGAGGAAACCCCAGTGCTAGCAGCTTCTGTGAGGCAGAATCACTTCATAGGCAGAATAACAATTGAAACTCTCTCAATTTTGCTTTTATTCTGAAATTAACTGTTATTTGGACAACGCTCTTTCGAATTAATATTCTACAGAGTTCCATTTTTTTCTGTTTGCCTTCAGACGTGTGTGTGCTTGCATGCGTGTGCGTGTGTCTTCGTATGCATGTTTCTGTGTCTCAGATTTATTGAAAAATAAATGTTGATGTACATATTGTCGATGTTCAAACTGTACTGCATTTATGTATCCATCGTAATTCGAGTAACTTTGCTTTGGTTTTAGATTAGTTATTTTTAAAAATTTAAGAAACTTGTCTGACTTGTTCCGAACACTGAACCTGACCCAGTCTGAGACGGATATCATTTACCATATCACACACTTAGTTACACTGATAATTTGTCGTGATGTCTGGAGGAGTGTGACTAGAAAAAGAAGCAATGGCTCTCTAACCTCGGTAGGAACAAGGATAAGGAGAAATTCTCAAAAGGCCATTTGAGTGGGAATTTCTCCTACCCACAGGTTTGTGGTACCTGTGTGTTTGCATTTATTTAAAGGTGTGTTAGTTAAACATTTGACGGGCAAGTGAATCAAGGATAATGAACTGCAGATAGGAACGTGGGGCTGAGACCACAATCTGATCAGCCACAATCTTAGTGCCTGGTAGGGCAGGGACCCACTCCTGTTCCTCAGTCCTACTTCGCCCCATTCCATTCAGCCCCTCAATCGGCCATTCAAGAGCAGTTGGAGACCACTTACTCCTACTACCTGGTGCACAGAAACCGAGGTGATCATTTAGCCCCTGAATACCGTCAAAATGTTTTAGTGTGAATTGAAAACCGTTCTTGGGAAAAATAGTTGGTGTTACTGTGAAACAGTTCCCTCCTGTCTCTTTACGGAAGTTCCTCTGTCTCCATTTAATTGTCATGTTGTTGACCCAGATTCATAGTGAATAATGACCACATACTGTACCCAGAAATTGCTCACAAAATCCTCTGGTCTCTTTGACTACAACATTCCTTCACAGGACTTCCAGGAAAATAACAACGATGAACCTTCCAATAACAGAATGCAAGAACATGAGAAGCAGGAGTAGGTCATTCAGCTCCTACGGTCTGCCTTTCCTTTCAATAGGATCATGGCTGATCTGCTCTAAGCCCCATCTCCTGGAGTGTCAGCCGTTTCAACCATCCATCCATCCCTTCTTCCAACTACCTCAATGATCTATCTCCCCTTCCTCTGTGGAATAGTGAAGTCCCGACGGTAACTCCCCTCTGTGAGAAGGAAACACACCGCAACTATACACCATGACCTATTGACATCAACAAAATATATAAAACCCAGGTGACTGGCCCTGACAACAAGGCAGTGTTTAACTGAGGATGGTATCAAGTAACCTGAAGAAAATTGAACATAATGGAAATGAAGGGTAACCTCCCCACAGATGGAGTGATTCAGAACAAAGAAGATGGTTGTGGTTCTTCGACATGTCCCACCTCAGTCTCGGGACATCTCTGCGGGAGATCCACAGCACAACCATCCTCATTTGCGCCTCGGTGTCTTCCCCCCATCAGAATCTCAGAAGTGGAGATGGTGACTGAAAATCATGTAAGGTTTAGAACAATGTGCACCCCCCTCACCTCCTGAAGCAGCCTGTGTCCATGTGCAGGAAGACCCGGACAACATTGAAATGTCGGTAACATTCATGTAACCGTCCTGCTGGATACTGTGCGTTACCAGATTAAAGAGAGGTGCTCATTCAGCACCTCAAGCTCACTTCACAGGAATGTGAGGAGGTCATTCTGCCCATCAATGTTATTGGATAAGAATAGGGATAGCCCATTCATTCTCTCCTGACTATTACACAGGAAGAGAAGGAGCCCAGTAAAATACATGAGCTGTTGAACAGAAAACACAGTTTGCCCAGTCAGGTTCTTGAGCGTCTCCCATGCCATCGGGGGTGGCCATTCAGCCGCTCAAGCCCATTGTTCAGAAATCAGACGATGTTATCTATGACCAAACAAGACAAACCAATGAAACAGAGACTGCACGGATAACCTGCTCTATGTCGTTCCTCCTGGCTCCATTGCTAATAGTACACAGTAGATACATTAATATGGTTCGTTGACGGGGAGGAGGGTGGACATCTCCGAGAAGGCAGACCGGTATTCCCAGTAGAGGTAGGAAGCTGTTGGGAACAATAAACATTTTAGGCATTGCAGCTGCTGATAGATTTGTGAACAATGTGACTTTCAGTGCAGGGTCACACACCAACTGCACATTGAGGCAATGAGAGTTCATTCAGAGCCTGAAGCTCTCTCCCAACCAACATAGGAGCTTCACAGAGGTACATAAACTAAAAAGAAGCATGTATCATGGGCAAAATGTAAGTTCCCATGCCATCAATGTTTTTCTCTGGACGTTTTGTGTGTTTGTTCATAATCTTCAAGGTTCAATGCAGTCAACTCTTATTCTCTCACGGTGCTGCAAATTAAACATCAATTTCCTTCACACTCTCTTCATGTTACCATCATCCCAGAGATTATTCTGATAAAACAACTTTGCACTGCCTCTGTGACAAGGAGATCACCGATTTATAAAGGTCAGAAAATCTGTCTACAATCACCTCAACAACTCTCCACAACTCCTACATATGATTCATTTTGTAAGAAGGCTGACATTTCATTTCCTGGATGCCCTGCATGAATTCTGTCCATGACGCGTGATCAAGGACGTTATGGTCCTTTTTGGCAAAAGCACTTCCCAACCTCGCACCTTCTAATAAATACAACATGAAAAGGAAAGTATATGTTAATAAAAAAAACAAAGAAAATGTACAGCCCAGGAACAGGCCCTTCGGACCTCCAAGCATGAGCCGATCCAAATGTACTGTCTAAATCTGTCAGTCAATTCCTAAGCATCTGTATCCCTCTGCTCTCCATCTACTGCATCTGTCCATACGCATCTTAAATGAATCTACCATACCTGCCTCTACCACCTCAGCTGGCAACGCATTCCAAACGGCCACCACCCTCTGTGTGAAGTACTTGCCACATGTATCCCCCTTAATCTTTCCACGTCTCACCTTGAAAGCGTGACCTCTCGTTATTGAATACTTCACACTGGGAAAAAGCTTGTCTCTATCTACCCTGTCTAAGCCCTTCACGATTTTGTAAACCTCAATCAGGTGCCCCCTCAATCTCCTTTTTATTAATGAAAATAACCCTAACCTACTCAACCTTTCTTCATAGCTAGCACCTTCCATCCTCGTAAACCTTCTTTGCACCATCCAAAAGGCGTCTATATCCTTTTGACAATGTGGCGACCAGAAGTGTATACAGTATTCTAAGTGTGGCTGAACCAATGTCTTGTACAATTTTAATATGACCTGCCAGCTCGTATACTCAATACGCCGTCCAATGGAGGCAAGCAAACCATATACCTTCTTGACTACTCTATCCATCTGTGCAGCAACCTTCAGAGTACCATGGACCTGCACTCCCCGATCTCTCTGCCTAACAACTTTTCTCAAGGCTCTTCCGTTCATTGTATAATTCGCTCTAGAATTAGTCTTGCCTACATGCATTACCTCACATTTGTCTGGATTGAAAACCATCTGCCACTTTCCGCCCAAATCTCCAGTCCCTCTATATCCTCCTGAATTCTCTGACAGTCCCTTATGCTTTCTGCTACTCCAACAATCTTCGTGTCACCTGCAAACTTGCTGATCATACCAACAGTGTCCTCTTCCAGATCATTTATTTATATTACAAACAACAGTTGCCCCAACACTGACCCCTGTGGATCACCACTGGTCACCTTTCACCATTTCGAGAAACTCCCTTCAAATACTCCTCTCTGCCTCCTGTTTCTTAACCAGTTCTTTATCCACCTAGCGAGAATACCCTGCACACCATATGACTTTAATTTCTCCATTAGTCTACCATGGGGAATCTGATCAAACGCCTTACTAAAATCCATGTATATGACATGTACAGCCCTTCTTTCATCTAGCAAATTGCTCACTTCCTCAAAGAACTCAATTAAGTTGGTAAGGCACGATCTCCCCTGCACAAAACCATTTTGCCTATCACTGTAAACCCATTCTTTTCCCCTCTTGCCTCCCTCAGCAACGTGGGATAGATCCCATCCGGTCCTGGGGATTTATCCACCTTAATAACCACTAGCCTACCCAACACATCTTCGCTTCTTATGTCAGCGTTTTCAAGACTAATCAAACTTCTATCTCTAATCTCAACATTCATCATGTTCCTCTCCTCAGTGAACACTGATACAAAGTAATCATTCAGAATCTCACCCATTCTCTCAGGTTTGACACACAGCCTTCCTTCATCATCCTTTAGTGGACCAATCCTTTCTCTAGTTACTCTCTTGCTTCTTGTATAAGAATAAAATGCTTAGTGATTCTCCTTAATTCTGCTCGCTAAAAATATTCCATAACCCATTTAAGCCCACTTGATTCCTCATTTAAGACTTGTCCTACTTTTCCGATATTCTTCCAGGGCCCATTCTGTTCTTAGCTGCCTAGGCCTTATGTACACTTCCTTTTTCCTCTTTGCTAGTCGAAGAATTTCTCCTGTAACCCACGGTTCACGAATGTTGCCCTTCCTATCTTTTGCCTTCAACGGGACATGCCTATCTTGCACTATCTTTAACCTATCTTTCAAAGCCTCCCACGTCTCAAATGTGGACTTCCCTTCAAATAGCCGTGTCCATTCCACATTTCTGAGCTTCTGCCGAATTTTGATTTAATTGGTCTTGGCTCAGTTTAGTACTCTTCCCTTAGGATCACTCTCTTCTTTATCCATAATTATTCTAAAACTTACAGAATTGTGGTCACTGTTCCCAAAGAAATCCCACACCGCAACTTCTACCACCTGTCCTTGTTCCCCAGTACCAGGCACAATATGGCCTCTTCCATCGTCGGACTATTGACATACTGCAGTAGAAAACTCTCCTGGACATTTCTTACAAATTCTACCCCATCCAGACCTCTGACGCTAAGTATATCCCAGTCAATGTTGGGAAAATTAAAATCTCCCATCACCACTACCCTATGGCCTCGACATATTTCCATAATCTGTTTACCTATTTGTTCTTCTACCACATGCTCACTGTTGGGAGGCCTGTAATACAGCCCCAACAGTGTAACTGCACCCTTCTAATTTCTCTGCTCCACCCATAATGCTTCACTACCCAAGACTTCCATAGTGTGCTCCTTTAGCACAGCCGTGATATCGTCCTTGACCAGCAAAGCAACTCCACCCCTCCCCCTTTTACTTCCCTCCCTGTTCTGTTTGAAGCATCTATTTCCAGGGATGTTTACTTGCCAATCTTCATGCCCTTCCTTCAACCAACCGTCTGTGATTGCAACGACATGATGCTCCCAGACACCAATCCAAGCCCTAAGTTCATCTGCCTTTCACACTATACTCCTTGCATTAAATGACTATATGCATTTTAGGCTACCAATTTTTTTGTGCTCTGTCGACTCTTCCCTTTATGAATGCAATCTTCATAATTCTTACAGTCTGCACATCACTGCCTACTTGTTTTCTCTTCTGGTTCCCAGTCTCCTGCCACATTAGTTTAAATATTCCCAAATGCAGTAGCAAAAAACCCACTAAGGACATTGGTTCCAGTCTGGTTCAGATGTACGCCATCCATTTTGTAATAGTCCCACCTGCCCCAGAACTGGTCCCAATATCCAACAAATTGAGCCCCTCCTTTTTACACCATCTCTCAAGCCATGTGTTCAACCTGTCTTTTTTTTTAATTTCTACGCTGGTTAGCACGTGGCAATGGTAGTAATCCCGAGATCACTATCTTTGAGGTCCTCCTATTTAATTTCCCTCCTAGCTCCCTGAATTCTTCTTTGAGGACCTCATCGCATTTCCTACATATATCGTTGGTGTCCATAAGCACCAAGACAACTGACTGTTCACCCTCCCCTTTTAGAACGCTCTGCAGCTGATCGGTGGCATACCTGACCTGAGCACCTGTGAGGCAACATACCATCCAGAAGTCCCATTCCGGCCACAGAACCGCCTATCTACTCCCTTCACAAGAGAATTCCCTGTGACAATGGTCCTACAAGTCATTTTACCGCCCTTCTGAACAGCAGTGCCTGCCACGATGCCATGAACCATGCAACTGCTGTCCTCCCCTGGTAAGTAATCTGCCCCAACAGCATGCAAAATGGGATACCTGTATTGGAGGGAGATGATGGCAGGGGACACCTGCACTGTCTTCTTACTCTTTTTCTGTTTTTTGGTCACCCATTCACTGTCTCCCTCAGCAATTCGAAACTGTGTTGTGACCAGCTCACTAAATGTGCTATCCATGGCATCCTCAGCATTACCGATGCTCCACAGTGAGTCTATCCCCAGCTCCAGAGTCGTCATGCGGTCAAACAAGAGCTGCAGCTGGACACACTTCTTGCAAGTGTAAGAGTCAGGAGCGTCAGCCACATTCCTAAGCTCCCACATCAAGCAAGAGGCACAGGTCACGGGTCGGAGTCAACCATTGTTGTTTTGCAAAAAACGTTGACATAGTACAGTGGAAGTTTATAGTATCCATTTGCCTTACAGACATCTTCCATTTCATGATTTTCACATATCCATGGTGTGTGTCTGTGTGTGTGTGTGTGTGAGACAGAGAGAGGGGGGCTGACAAGAATCCTATTGTTATTTTGGTATACTCTGATTATATTCAGAGGTTCAGCCTTTTTTACATGAATGTTCATGACTTCGGTGTTTGGAACTGAGAATTAACCGGAGTTCACAATGGTTACGATCATATAACTTGAGCAGCTATTTAAAACAAATCTGAATCTGCTCAAATCTTCCAAGTATTGACTCACAGTCCATGACTCACGAAGGAATTAATATAAAGCTGACATGACAAAAGAAAGGTTAAAAAATAACTTTAGAGGACATTGGAGTGCTTTCGAGAAATGTAGGGTAAGTGAGTAGTCAAAGGCCTGACAAATAGAGTTTTACGTGGATAAAAGTGAAGTTGTCCATTTTGACTGGAAGAAAAGCATTTTTTTTTAAATCGAGGGAGATTCCATAGCTGTGAGATGCAGTGGGATCAGAGTGTAACATTACCTGAATCACAAAGTGCTAGCAGTACGTAATTAGGAAAGCGAATAAATGTTTTCCTTTTATCGTGGGGCAATTTAAAGACAAAAGTAGAGAGCACTGTTGAGCTTGTATCTTGAATGCTCTAATTCTTATCGGTCACCCTGTTTACGGAAGGAAGTAAATTCATTGGAGGCAATTCGGAGAATGCTTACCAGAATAATACTTACAGAATGACTTGTCATACAAAGGGAATTCGGATAGGCTAGGCTTTTGTCAGTTTGTGGTTAGGAGAGGAAGAGACAAATTAATTGAAACAAGGTGTTTCCTCTTACAGAAGCGTAGAGAATGAAGGATTGCTGTCTAAATGTCAGTGGTTGCCCATTTGAAACACATCGAGATGATTTGTTTTCTCTCAAAATGTGGAAACTCTGACACGTTATTAAAGCAGAGCTATGGAATATTTTAAAGGTATAGATAAATAGTTTATTGTTAACAGAGGGGTGGTGAAAAATTTTCAGGGTAGGCAGGAATGTGGATTTAACGTTACAATTAATGAGACATACTCATGTTGAATATCGAACTCATCCCTGTTTGTATGGGATGTGGCAGGGTGATTAAACTGACAAATTGGAGTTTCAATGTAAAGATCCAACAAAGTTTATAATGCTGAAATCCTCCATCTTCAGAGCTTTTTCAATGGTTGAATTTTTCAAGTGTTTGTTTAAAATCACCTAATTTGTGCTGTAACACTAATTGCCGATATGGAAACTGTGAAGAGATTCCAGTAATGAATGCAGTGATCACAAAGAAAGTTTTAGTCCAATGTGTGACTTAATTAAGATTCATCTGAAACACAACAATGTGAAAGAAAATTAGTGTCACTTCCCAGAAGTTCTATGGAGGGGCTTCTGTCTGAGAACATGCCACAGCAATGCAACAAACGCCAGCTTATGTCAGTCACATTAACAAAGTTGCTTTAATATGTCTATAATGATTGCATTTTTCTGAGAGATTCGAGATTTTGTTTGCTTAAAAAATAGTTGCATCAATAAAAAACCTTCAAAAGTGGTCAGTGGAAAATTGCTTGCCCATTCAATATTCAGATCTCAATTTGTATTCGAATATTTAGATGGCTGAACTAGGAAGAAAGAATAAATATATTGAACGATTAGGGTTCCTATATCCTCTGCTCCCCTCATTCTGCCTGTGGTGTCTTTCAAAGCCCCTATGAAAGTTTTTAAGAAAAAACCTACTGTTTTCCATTGTCCCACTACCTCTGGATGTTGATCTACTTAATAAATCCAGTTGATCAAAGAATATAATACTGAATCCCTGAGCATCCAGCAATTTTATACCAGCCATCAGCCAATTGTGCATACAAGACCTAGCTTAAGATGTCTTCTTTCATGACTAATTTCAGCTGCGTATACTGTGAAGAACCAGGAAATCTATATTCTCCAGGGACAGTTGCAGAAAATAAGTTTGCTCCAGTTTGTGTATAAATGATATTTGATTCAGAATTCAAAGACGTGAAAGGATATTGCTGGATGCTGTTGTTTAGATTGTTCAGGGGCTGCCTATTGAAAGCATGTGACAGCAGTGCAACAAACACCTTTGCAGACCAGACCACAGCAATCGCACTAAATTTGCATCCCTAATGCTTACTTTGTTCCTACAGACTGAAGCTCTTATTTAACTAGAACAACAGAATCCATCCAAAGAAAACCCGAAAGAACTGTGAATGTTGTAAAACAGAAAGAAAAACAGAGTTGCTGGAAAAGCCATTGCTTTAAAATATCCAAATCTCTTCAGTGAAATGTTTCCCCTTCATCAGCCCGGTCCTGAACGCTCTCCCTCCCATTGAACTCTCTGGTCTATACTGCAGGGAAAATCCCTTCTCCCCGACATTCTCTGCCTCTTCCCCTACCTGTGCTCTGCTTTCTTGCAAACTAGTTATGTAAATTTGCCAAAAAAAAATCACCAAACCATGCAGTCATCCTTCTGCAGTGTGAACAGTTTTTAAAAAGCAGCTGAATAAGAGCTGCAATACTGAATCCAGATTTTTCAGCCATTCCAGCAGCTGGCACACCCTTGTAGATGGAGGCAAATGCTGATTTCAGTGACTAAACTTGTCTGTTCAGTTGCTAGCCTGGTAAACGTGACAGCCTAAACTGTGATGGAGATGGAAAACCATGCCTTCCAAATCGAAAGGGGTCATGACAAAGTATGTTTGATGCAATATGTGACCATGATTTTGCTTCATTCAGAGTACAAGAAAATGAAAGTAAATTGCTGGTGAACTGACAGTTACAGTAAGATAACATACAGACTCCTCATGAAAACAGCACACAGCAATGCAGAGAATACCATTCCCGACCATAGCAATCACATACTGCCTCTCCATTATCGACATTATTCTTCGGGTCGGAGAGTTTATTACAAAACAGACAGTTTTAGGAGAGGACATCAAGGAAGCTTGAATTCAAAATTACTTGCAAATTTGAGTTACTTATCCCTGATCATTTTAGTCTCTTAAAATGAATATATTCAGGAAATACGTATCCCACTCTCACCCTTATCACCAGCTATAATGTTCATCAAACCTGTGAAAGGGGTTGAAGAATGAAATCAGTATTGATTGCAGTATCCATCTGGATTGTAAGAAGTTGAACAAAAGCAGCTGAACGCAAGCTGCAGGACTGTATCCAGAGTCTTCAGCCATTCAAGCAGCTGGCACTCAATAGTAGCTGGAGGCAAATGCTAACTTCAGGATTTAATTTATCTTGTCTGACCAGTTACAGGCATCGTAAGGTTGACAATCCAAACTGCAAGGGATATGTAAAGTATAATTCTCCAAGATTGTTTGCATTAACTGGAAACTATGTTTGATCTTTTGTGTAATTCGTACTTCATTTGATATTATATTTTCCAAGGCAAATGCTGGAGAAGAAGCAGTTCCTGTGAAGTTATGTAGATATTTCCTTCTGCATCCAGGAACCATGTAGCAGGCCCTAGTTACCACAGTCAGCTTTAAACCCCAAAAGATGTATTACATCCAGAAGTTGGAAGATAGTGTTCTTTCTTCCAGGAGACTTTTGCAGTCATCATTTTATGAATTCTGGTGAAGCCCTGCTGGTTGAACTGAGAGCTTGAGTCAAACGTGATGGTTGGCAGTGCCAAGGGTGGCATGGTACTGACAGTAGGTAGTACAGAAGATGCTGCCTCGTCACAAACCATTATTGAAATGACATGATCCCAGGAGCTAACAGCAACAACAGAGTGAAGACAGAGCAGTGACCTGTCCTTTGCTCCCAGTAGTGGTGGATATTGCTGATCCTGTACTCAAGAGATTTGCAGGCCACGGCCCACTGCGGGAGTTGAGGAGCTCTCCTATTCACTACTCAGACAGACACGAGTGGTCCTCAATTGTTGACTTCATTTGCCCCCGCACGGACAGGATAATATAATGGGGCAGAAGGGAGTTGGGCTTTGCTCCTGACATCCCCTCCGCTTGGCCTAACTCATGAGAATCTTGGCAAATGCCAGTTGACCTGGAAAATGCAACCCTGCATGTGGAGACAGTACTAAAGGTCTTCATTGGAGATATTGCAAAATTGGTTGCCTAGTCTCCATTTGGGCCTGGAGCTCTTCCGCTGAGATATTTTGAGACGCTGCAACAAGTATAAAGTTTTGAAGAAATGAATTGGTTGCATCGTATCTCCCTTTCTTTGCTTCCACACTCCAACCTCATTAGCTTATCTTGCCAACAGTTAATGAGGGTTTTGAGGTAATAAATCTTGAACCAGTTTTATAAAACTAGCTGTCAATCGCTTGAAATATTTACTCAATTCTTCAGGTTTATTATGATGATTTTATTTTGGATGTAGATGTACGCTTAAAATGACTCAATAGCACTTTTCTGACTATTTGCAGATCACCTGACAGTCCAAAGTACAAGGTCGATGAAAAACTGTACACTCCAAAATCTATCATGAAAAAAGTAAGTTTGAAAACAATATGTGATTAATGTTTTGCTTCATTCAGAGGACACAAAATAGAAAGTAAATCACTTTCTGTGGACTTTTCAAGAAACATCACACAGCAGTGCAGGGAACACCACTGCAGGCAAGAGCATTTGCATTACTGTCTCTCTGTTATCTGCATTAGAATTAGGGATTCAGAATTTTGTTTCAAAAATATTGTATCAGGAGAGAACATCGAAGACACTTCATTGTAAGTTTGCTTACATTTTATTATTGATGTTTCTAAACTCTTAATATCAATACATTCAAGAACTTGCTCTCCCCTTTTTGTCTCTAATCATTATCACCAGCAAGAAAGGTTTTGAAGAACACATTCATCATTTATTGCTAAACATCACACAACACCAGGTTATAGTCCAACAGGTTTATTTGGAAAAGCACACTAGCTTTCGCAGTGTCGCTCCTTCATCAGGTGATAGCGGAGGGCTCAATCCTAACACACAGAATTAAAAGCAAACATTTACAGTGTGATGTAGCTGAATCATGAACATTTATTGCAGTCACCCATCTGGAGTATGGCCAGTTTCACTCATACGGCTGAATGCAGGCTGCAGTCCTGAATCCCGAATCTTCAGTCTTCCAAACAGCTGGCACACAATTGTGGGATGGAGGCAAATGCTCATTTAAATAACTTCATGTATCTTTTATCATCAATTGCAGGCATAGCAAGTGTAACAATCCAAACTGCAATGGAAATGAAACCTATAGTTGTCAGGAACAACTGAAGAAATTAAAGTGTCAGTTTGATCCAATGTGCAATTTAACTCCTGAATAATATTGTATTTGGAATAAAGGCTATTGCTGCAGAACCAGCAATTCTTGTGAAGTTATGTAGGTATTTCCTTCTGTATACATGCAAGTACAATGTCAAATATGCTGTTCCAGGCCACAGTTAGCACATTGTGGAACCAGCTGGGCTCTGCCTCCCAAGTGTGTATTTTTCCGAGAAGTTAGATTGTGGTGTTTTTTTATTTAAACAAGACTTTTGCAATAATAATGTTGTGAATTGTGGTGGAGTCCTGCTGCTTGGACTGAGAGCTGGAGCCAGCGCTGCTGTAGTGGATGACACCACCAAGGGCAGCATGCTGCTGATGTGGCCTGACCAAGAAGATATTGCTGGGTCACTATCCCAAGAATGAAATGGCCCAATCCAAAGAGCTGATGGTGAAATCGGAACGATAACAGAGTGGCAAATCTTTCTGTGCCACCAGTAATGTTTGCAATTGCTGAGCCAATACCCATTGATGAGAAAAAGTCAATTCTGTATTAGAACCAGTATCCAAAGCTCTTCACTGGAGAACTTGGACAGTTAGTTGCCCTTCTATAATTGCCCCTAAGCTCTTTATTTGAGACTTTTCTGGACTGTGCAACTGTGAAGAAATAGGTTTGTAACGTTATTCATTTCCATGTTCCAGCCTGCCAGTGGCTTGAAATCCTGACACTCCGATTCAAGTTTCTAAAAATGTTTTTATTCTGAATGTAAATGTTTGCTAAAATTGACTTAATGGCACTTGATGACCATTTGCAGCACTGAAAACATCAACTGCTGAAAGTACAAGGAAGCTGGTGATTCTGGTTCTCCAGAAACTAAGAAGGTCATTGAAAAATAAGCTGAATACAATGTGTGACTGTCTACTAATAGCTCGCAGGTCTGGCTGCATCTGTGGAGTGAAAGCAGAGTTAATGTTTTTAGTTGAATGACTCATGTTCAGAACTTCAGACCTCTCTGAAGAAGGGTCACTTGACTCAAGGTGAACTCTGCTTTCTCTCCACAGATGCTTCAAAATATGTTGAGTTTCTTCAGCAACTTTTATATTTTTTTCAGATTGTCAACTTCCACAGTTTGTTTTCTTACATTAAAGAAATTATTGACTGGCGTATAATCTTTGCTCTATCGTTAATCTTGTAAAAAGACATTTTAGGTTGAAGTTTGCAGTGAATGCTGCAGACCTAATGCTGGGACTGAAACCTAGAGTTTTGGCGTATGCTAAGGATGGTATATTGCCAGCAGTGACCAATGAAGAGATTCTTCATTAATGAAGGGCCTTTGCCCGAAACAGCGATTTTCCTGCTCCTCAGATGCTGCCTGACCTGCTGTGCTTTTCCAGCTCCATTCTAATCTAAAATGAAGAGATTCCTGCCAGGGTTACTCATCAGTTGACAGTGCAGCTTAGTTTCAAGAGTTGCTCCTCCAGTAAGAGGGACACATTTCTGAGCCCTACTGTTCATACTGATCATTGCTGAGGCTGCAACGGTGGGTACAATCAGGGATATGAGGGCGGCAGGACTGAGAGATCATGCAGAGTCAAGATGTCAAAGAGAACTGGTCTATGTCAGCATGGCTTAGCAATGAGAAGGTGCCAGACTCCCTACTGCCATTTTCCAAATTCGACCACCTCCCAGTTAAAAGCTAGTGAATAATTGAGTGAATAATGCATTAATACAAAGTCTTTCAATAATCATTTCCAGCCCTTCAATGTTCAGGCGTTCAGTTGTTCACTTCAAAGCACTGGACTGTACAATGAGGCTAAATATTTTGAAAACACATTGACTACCTAACTCTCTGCTTCCAGATACTATTACATTGGCCACCTCCCCTCACCCCATCTCTTCAAAAAGAACAGACTAAGGTGTCCTGCAAACCTCTGTGGAAGTTGAAAAAAGTCAGCATATATTGCAGTCATATCTTTTGAAAGTGGCCTTTTTTAACAGAATATAATAGAACATAGAACAATACAGCACAGAACAGGCCCTTTGGCCCACGATGTTGTGCCGAACATTTGCCCTAGCTTAAGTACCTATCCATGTACCTATCCAATTGCTGCTTAAAGGTCACCAATGATTCTGACTCTGCCACTCCCACAGGCAGCGCACTCCATGCCCCACCACTGTCTGGGTAAAGAACCTACCCCTGACATCCCCCCATAACTTCCACCATTCACCTTAAATTTATGTCTTTTGCATCCGGGGAAAAAGTCTCTGACTGCCTACACTATCTATTCTAATGTAAACAGGAATTTCTGGAGAGCATTAATTTCTGTAAGATTTATGGAGGAACTTCCTCTTGACAACATCTCTCAGTGTTATAGCAAACCCCACCATTCCAGACCACAGCCCCTCCCAATATTTGCATTACTCCCGGTTATTAGAGTGATTCCTCTCTTTTTTAAAAATATGCTGTATCAGCTCAATAGAGCCTTTTGATCTTCAGGGTTTATTTTCAAATGTTTGCAAGTCATTGATAAGTGTAAATCCTTTGTTTAATTTGTGCTTCACGATGACTTGTGGCTGGGGCCATTTTGACAGACCAGATTATCAGGAAGATGGGAATCAAAGTTTGCCAGAAATGAGGAAGCACGTTTGATTTGATCTGATTTTGATGTGGTTTAATTATGCTTCATTTGGAATACAAGAATGTGAAAAGGGAACGTTGAAGAACCATTGATTCCTTCAAAATGTTTTGTGCAATGCAACGGATGCCAGTTCAGACAACAGCAGCTCCATTAAAGAGGCTGCTAGACTGCCTCCCAAGGAATTTAAGGTGAGTGACAGAGTTGTCTTAAACAGTAGTACCACCACCCTAAATGCTGAGATGGGAAATTGCTTGCTGATCAATATTGAGGTTCTGTTTCTGGACATCGGAGCTATAGTGAAAACACTGAAGAATTGTGTTCCTTTCCTTCACCCCACCTCATCGCTTCTTTTTGTTTCTCTTTCCTGCTCATCCTCACTCCCCCACCCCCGATTCCACACTAACTCCAAAATCATCGCAATGGTCTCCAGAGTTCGGTGACATTTGATGAAATATGGCTGCATATTTGAAGAAATATGGCTATGGATTGGGACCAGCTCCTGGTCTCCTCACCTTGGTCTATCTCCCATACAATGTCGCCATTGAATGCTTCGCACTTTTTATAATTTAAGTTGGCCAGAGGCACCTTCCCTAGTAATAGTCATTTGTTTGAATCAAGCTTATAAAGTGCTTTCATGGTGAATTCAATACAGGCAGCATCACATCCATACCGTTTCACTGACATCATCAACTAATAGAAGACTAAATACTGAGGGCAGTACAGTGCTCTGGGTCAGAGATCTGTAATTACTCCCGGGTTTATTATGGTCAGGTCTTTCAGTAAACTCCAAACGGATGAAGGAGCAGGAAAGGAAAAGGAATAAAATTCTCTTTTCAACAAAACAGCCAATACTGACTAATATGACATGAACATTCAGTGAATTTGAATAATGAGAAATTACTATATTCGGATTCTGAATCAAACATTGAGCTACAAATTGTGCTTGTAAGGGTTAAATTAGCCATAGTGTATAAAGGGCTTGAGTTACTTTTTCAGAGATAAAGAAGTTAAACTTGAATCCTTGCATTTGGGATGTTGTCCCTCTGTTCAAGTGCAGACAAGTCTTTATTTGACCTCTTTACTCCCCACCCACCAACTCCTACCCTCACAACCAAAACTTTCGATGTTAATAAGAAGTGCCAAACATTAATTTTGTGATCATGCACATATTTAAAATGATTTAACTGGTAATTTATAACCAGTTGCAGCTGTGAAAATGTTGACACCTCACATTGTGAATTAGGTGGAAACCTATGTTTGTCAGAAACTAAAGGGTACAAATTGGCAAGTAAGTTTGGTCTAATGTCAGATTTAAATCTGCTATATTAGGGATCCAATAATGTGAAAAGGAAGTGCTGGCAGTTGTTGTAAGATTATGTCAGGATTGCCTCACGAAGGCATCCCATGGCAGTGTGGTGAACACCAACACAGATGAGAACAATCACAGAAAACAGCTGCTTGACTGGTTCAGAAATGCTTGGCTTATTTCGAAAGATCAATCTTGAATCAGCCTAAAATATCCAAAGTTTTTCAATGGTCGGTTGAATTTTGCTTGTCTTTCAGTATGAAGGTCTTGCATAGACCAGAAATAGCTATAAACAATGGTGACATACTAAATAAATGGTTTTCTCTTCTTTTCACTCTGTACTGTCTCTTCCACACCCCAACCCCAGCATTCCCTCATTGTATTGTACTGTAGAGATCCTGTGAAAGTCAAAAGAACCCCATAACAACAGGACCAAGATGGTTTATGATGCATCTTGAAAACAAATAAAGTCCCAGCACCATTTTTTAGATCATAGAACAGCATTGTCAACACACTCCAGGGGGATGGGTGGTGAAGGCAGCAATAACTAGTTACATTAGCAAGATTACAAGACTGGGATTCAAGATATTCTGGTCTGTCATTACCCCCTCATTAACTTCACCATTACAAGGCTAAAATCGGGAGCATTGGAATCTTTACTGCTCACCTGGTGATTGGTTTATTTGCAATCATAGTCAAGAAGCTCAATATGATCAAAAAGAGAGCAGTTTGATTGACTGGCAAAAGAACTAATGAACCTAATCTCCACTCCCTTCACCATCACTGAGCTACGATGTTGGGCTACCTAGTACTTACACTCTACGGAATGAACTGCAGCAACTTATTAGCCTTACACCGAAAGAACCTTTCCTGTCTATAATCTCTATTTCTGAACAGAACAACGATCAGCTAAAGGTCTGTTACACCAGATTCTGACTTTGTATGGATATCTCTGTTCTGTTATTATCGCTATGGCAAAATAATGTGATTTATTAAAATTGCAGTCATTAACTAACTTAAGAAAACTAATCGATCAGGCTTGGAATATTGAATCGCAAGTCTGCGGTTTTTTTTGTTTAAATTGCTTTGGAATAAATTCTGCACAAGTTTACTGATACCAAATTACTTAATTTGTGCTCTTCGATGAATTGCAGTTCTGGAAACATTGTCAGTGCAAACAGTGAGGAAAATGGGAATGTAGGTTCTCCTGGATCAAGTGAAGTAATTGCAAAGTCAGTTTAGTTTCATGCATGACTGACGAAGTCGTTATTTCAGAATATGACCAACCATTAGGAAATAACTGGTGAGCTGGGAGTTTGTGCAATGTTATACAACGATCAGTGGTAACAACTCGGAGGCAATGATTTGATGAGCTCTCAAAGAGGAACTTGCCTGTGTTCACTCCCAAGTCCTTTTAGTATGTGATACTGCAAAACCTCTCCGTATGAAAATCGGAGATTCCCTTTGAAGACCTCAGTTGAAGCTGCCTCCACCACTACACTATTAGGCAGAACATTCCAGTTTCCGAACTATGCTTTTTTTTTTAAAAAGCATTCCTTGTAACCTTTGTTTTATTTTGCTGATCATCTTAAATCGGTGTCCTTTTCTTCTCAAGCCTTTTTCAAATAGAATCCGTACAGTATAGAAACAGGTCACTTGGCCCAACAAGTCGACACCAACCCTCCACAGAGTAACCAATCCAAATGTATTCTCCTCCCCTTTTACTCTACTCTATCCAAATCCCTCATGATTTTGAACACATGTAAAATGTCTTCTTCATCTTCTGTTCTCCATAAAGAGCAGCCCGAGCTTCTTCAAACTATCCACATAGTTCTCCAGTTGCTCATCTCTGGTACCATTTTTGTGTACCTTTTGTGCACATTCTCAAATCCCTTCCTGAAGCATGCTGCATAAATACTAAACATGTGGGAAAAGCAGGACTGTTTATAACTATTTGTCATAATTTCCTTATTTTGCATGCGACGGTCCTATTTCTAATGTTCAGAATCCTAATGATATCTTCAATCTGCACTGCCAACTTCATAATTTGTGTGCATACACACAATATGCATAAAATGCATTAAATATTATACCGGGATCATTTAAGAAAGCATTGATCATTGTATCAAAAGATTTTAGCTTGTTTATAAAATGAACAAAGAACAATCCAGAATAATTCTGAGTTGGCGGAGGGCTGAGTGCAATGGGGCAAGAGGGCATTTGAGCACAAATCTGGGCAACGTTCAGCTTCAGCTGTACAGTACAGCTTAACATTTCCACAAGCAGGAAATGGTGGCAAAAACAGTACTCTAATTCCCTGCATGATGTTGCAAAGGATATGGATTATTGTTAACTCCAGTGAGGACCATGCTAAATATAGACTGTTCAGAGGGGAAATAAAGAGTAAGGGAGACTGGCAGCTAACTTCAAAAGGGAATCCAAAAGTCATCATTAGTCACAAACAGTGAAAGGGTAGCAAAGGAATGAGTGGGGCCAATTATCATTCATCTCCTGTTTAAACGTCATAGGGGCAGGGGCCTGGCTGAGGTATTATGAAGAGGAAGTTGATGTCCAGTTCATGGTGAAACAAAATGTAGTTGAGACTTGGATGAGATGAAGTTTGACAGAATTTTAGAAAGGCTAAAATAAAACAAAATTGTAGATGCTGGAACTCTGAAACAAAAATGAAACTGCTGGAGAATCTCAGCAGGTTTGGCAGCATCTGTGGCGGGAAAGCAGAGTTTTAGTTTTCGAGTCCTGTGACCCATTGAGTATATCCAGCTCTTTCTTTTTCAATGAGAAAGGCTGATCATCATTGAGTGTTGTAACTGATAACAGCGAAATTGGAGATACCTGAGGATACAGAGGAAAGGAACATTCAAGCTGCAGTGGGAATATCCACAACAACCGAATCCTGTTCAAATAGAGGCATGGAATCAGAGACAGGAGAATCACAACATTTAAAATACTTTTGTTCAAAATTGTCTGGATAAATCCAGCAACCAGATTCATCTTAGTGGTAGGAAAGTTTCTAATGAAGTGTAATCACAGCTCAAGCAACAATACTTGGAGATCATATGGACTAAATTTATATGCTGACTAAAAATCTAATATGTAACCTGTTTACCTAAATCAACTGATGAAGGCTCATAATTCTGAATCTTCAGTTTTCTTGGAAATTTAATCCACTTTAGAAACATAGAAAATAGGGCAGGAGCAGGCCATGCAATCCTTCGAGCCTGCCCTGTCATTCATCATGATCATGGCTGATTGGAGTATGACCTTGTTTCATTAAATTCGTTGATCAAAGCTTGAAATGCAGCATTGTGAGACTTCTGCTTTTTTAATGCCTGGCAATAAATTATAGACCCAGACACCATTTTAGTTTGCTTTTAATTTTGATCAATTGCAATTTAACAGACAGAGCATTCAAAAAAATTATAGACTCAATTCTACAGAAAAAAAAGTGACGAAAAAGTAAGTTTGATTTGTCATGTGGCTAAATTGTATTTTTAATGTGGAATCGAACAACATGAGAGAAATTGCTGGAGAGAGTGGGCGGCACGGTGGCACAGTGGTTAGCACTGCTGCCTCCCACAGCGCCAGAGACCCGGGTTCAATTCCCGCCTGAGGCGACTGACTGTGTGGAGTTTGCACATTCTCCCCGTGTCTGCGTGGGTTTCCTCCGGGTGCTCCGGTTTCCTCCCACAGTCCAAAAATGTGCAGGTTAGGTGAATTGGCCACGCTAAATTGCCCGTAGTGTTAGATGTAGGGGTAAATGTAGGGGAAGGGGTATGGGTGGGTGCGCTTTGGCGGGTCGGTGTGGACTTGTTGGGCCAAAGGGCCTGTTTCCACACTGTAAGTAATCTAATCTAATATCCTGCAAAATAATGTAGAGACTTTCTCATGAAGACATGCCCCGAAAACCAGTCTACATTGTTTGTCCTTGAATTTTTCCAAAAAACTTTCAAGGATTATGATCAATATGTATGGTTGTCTCAGATACATTACTGGCAAATGTTGTAACGCCAATACCAAACTCAAGGTCTCTTTCTCAACTTTAAACGTTCCTCGGAGAAATTGAGGATGGCAGAGTCTGGAGATCAGAGATGAAAAATGTGTTGCTGCAAAAGCACAGCAGGTCAGGCAGCATCCAAGGAGCAGGGGAATCAATGTTTCGGGCATAAGCAATAGTCAGTAATTTCTATCAGTGTCCACCGTTACAGCTACAAAAAATCCTCTAATATCTCTCCTCAATGGGTCATTCTTCCCCTTTTAATGTGGGCAGTGAGCACTCAGCTCTATCTTTTTTTTTGGCAGCAAACGGCTACCTTCCTTCCAGCCTGCTCTCAACAAGAGGTTAACTTGCACTGTCAAAGTGTGGCAACACTGAGAACAATCCTCCCCATACATGACCCATGCTATGATCACAAGAGAGGGGCTTATGTCCAAAACGTCGACTCTCCTGCTCCTTGGATGTTGCCTGACCTGTCAAATATTCCTGTTGATGAATGTTTAGCTTCCTAAGAAACAACTGATAAGTCTTTTTATCTTCTTGATGCTTTCTGTAAGAGTATAGCACCAACACTTCTATCACTTGCATCGATAACTACATTGAATAGCTTTGGGTTATTAGTTGTCGCTAATATTGTGGCAGTAGTTAACACAACTTTCAGGCTGACAAATGCCTTCTGACAGTTTTCCATCCATTGAAACTTCCTGCATTTCTACGTAATTCAGTGAGTGAAGCAGCCACACTGCTAAGACTCCCTACAACTTTCTGATAAAACCCACTTGTAGTACTACCAAATGCAGAACAACCTCTGTTATATGAACGTCAATTATCCAAATTTCAGATTATCCGAACAAGACCTCAAGGTCCTTTGTTTGCAATCTGATCAGTTATCCGAGCAATGCGTTATCTGAACAATTAGTTATCCGAACAATTAGTTATCCCCACCCGTCCAATGCAGATAATCAAGATTGTTTTGTAATCGTACTGCTCTTTTGGTCGATGAGGACACCTGTCCATGTTCAATAACATAGTCCAGGAGAGTGATTTGTGTTTTCTTGAGTTCGCTGTCAGCCAGGTTTATCACCAAGCCTGCCTCTCAAAGTCGAGTGAATAATTTTGAAAAATTCTGCAAATTTTCCATCCATGTGTGACTAAAAACCAGGTCATCAATGTGTACCACGCAATTGGGGAACGAAGAAATTGCGTCATTGGTTAGTCTTTAAAATGTAGCTGGCACATTCTTCATACCACATGACATGGCTGTAAACTGTACAATGCATTTTGGTGTCACGAAAGCCGAAATTGTCTTCACCTTTTTGAATAGAAGTAGCTGAAGGGATCCTTTGAGTAAGTCGTAGAGAGAAATATAAATTACTAGTCCCATCTTCTCAATATGGTCTTCCAAACTTGATTTAGGACATGTATCAGATTTAGTAACTGCATGGATTATGCATAGGTCCACACATAATCATTGGATATTATCTGACTTTGGTACCACTGATGTAGGTGAACTCTATTCACTACGACAGATTTTGATTATATTGTCTTTCAGCAAGTGTTCAGTCTCTTTCTGAACCTGTGCCAAACTTCAAAGGTTAAATCTGTAGGATGTTATTTGATTGGAACAGCATTTCCTCAATCAATATTATGTGTAGTGAGATTAGTAATTCCCAGGTTATTCCCACATATCTCCCCATATGATTATACTATTTATTTTGGGTCATTTCGATTTTCATCTGCAAGGGAACTCAGCAGTTTATCCCAGTTTCCCAGAACTTCCTCATTGTTCAATTTAATTTGAGGAGACCAATTCACAATCATCTGAAATTATTTCGTCACTCTGTGTTGTAACCAGTACCACATTCTCTTTTGTTTTCCTATCAAAATAGCTTTTGAACAAAACACATCTCTTCAAGCCACAGAATGGTCACAGAAATAAGTGGAGCAGTAAGCCATTCAGCCCCTTAAGCATACACTGCTGTTCAAAATGACGGTGGCTGATTATTCAACTCAGTACCCTGTTCCATCATTCTTTCTGTAAGCTTTGATCCCTTTAGCCCGAAAAAAAACTATTACGTTTTGGACTCAATCAATTTCTATGACAGTGAATTCCCAAAAGTCACCACTGTCAGGGTGAAGAAAGGTTTCCTCATCTCAGTCCAAAATGCCCGAGCCAGTATCCTTAGACCGTGAGCCCTGGTTCTGGACTCCCCAGCCGTGCAGAACATCCTTCCCGATTATCTAATTCTGGACATAAACACAGACTTGTGCTACATCTTGTGATCTTAGCCTGGGTCAATATGGGGAGGGTTGTTCTCAGTATTGCCACACTTTGACAGTGCAAGTTAACCTCTTGCTGATAGCAGGCTGGAAGCAAGGTAGCCATTTGTTGCTAAGGAAGAGATAGGACTGAGTGCTCACTGCCCATATTCAAAAGGGAAGAATGACCTATTCAGGAGAGATATTAGAGGACTTTTTGTAGCTGTAACGGTGGACAGTGACAGAAATTACTGACTTCCGTAGAACTCACAGGGAATCAGCAAAGGTGACCCAAAGTGCTGATTCCTAATTACACATGTTGTACTTTCCAAATGACAACAGCCCATTGGTTGAAGAAGTTTTCCTTTATTTAAAATTAAAATGCCCATCGATGTATGATACACTTCTGGAGTAGGTGGGACAGGAAGATAAGCCTACTCAGTCTAACCTGGGAACTTAAGCTACTGATCGAGGGTAGGGAGACTACCATTCGACGATAAGAGGCCTGTTTGGCATCTCATACAGAATCGATGCAATTGCCCTTAATTGCTTCATTAATCCCTGGGGATGTAAGTAATAAGCCACTTGTCAGAGTGTTGTGTTTTGCTCAGGTGTCACTGAGTAGTGTGCTGATCTTTAAGTCTGAACGTTCAGGGTTCAAGATCTACCCTCGGGGTTAGACTAGACTAATTGATACTGCCACAGCAGTGCTGTCCTGAGATAATCCTACACATCAGACGTATATGAGGCATTAAACCAAAGCCACTCTGCCCGCTAAAGGGACCCTTATTATTTTGAACTAACGTGAGGAGATTATACTTGGTGTCCCGGCCAATATTTATTGCTCAATCCCGATGAGCAGATTATCCAGTCATTCATCTCCTTCTTGGTTTTCTCATGGCATACAAATTAAATATCACTTTTCTGACATGTGACTACATGATCAAAAGTACTTCGGTTGTTGTCTTGAATATCTCTGATTGAAAATTGATTTGTCAGAACCAGGATGTATTGTTACTCAACTTTGCTGTTCATTTTTTATTCTCTTCACTCTATGCTGTAAGAAAAAAATCCTTTCCAACTTCCACCAAAGGAGAATGAGACAAAGCTCAGTGCTATAATATTTCACTTTGTACGAACATCTGGATGAAACTAAAATACCATTCAATGCAAATATAAAACGAATTGAAACAGTTTTAAACATTTAAAACAAATTATATATTTCACCAAAGGAGTGTATTGAAATATTTCAATAGTTCTCATTGTGTCAAGTACCAGCAAACAGTGGAATCTGTTCCAATCTATTTTATCTTGTCGAAAGAATAGGCTGGGGAAAAGAGCAGTGCATTATGGTCTCCTTCAATTTGAGAATGAGGAAAGGAGTAAAGTGTGGATCAGTGATTAACAGCAGGAACAGTATTCTCCAGGTTAGAATAGATGTGCAGTGGAATATACTAAAATGATAGAATGAGAGAAGCTGAAGTGGGATATTGTCAGCTGAATGTTTTATAAGCCTGTTCAAATCGGGTCAGTCAGGATCTTATTGAATGGTGGAGCAGGCTCGAAGGGCCAAGTGACCTATCCTCGTTCATTGTTCATACATCGAAACAATAATGTTAGTTACTCAAGTGGAAGTATTAAACACACATTTTAAACTGTTACATGGGTACATGCTGATATTTCCATCTATGACTCCCTGGGTTTGATAACATGTAATTGACAGTGGCCCCAGGGGTTCTGCACTTGTTTCAGAGGTCTGGAAATAGATGTATAGGATACTCTGAGGTTGCATTAAGATGTTATATAAATGCACAACTTTTCTACTTGTCTTCCTGCGAGGGTAGAGAGGGTTTTGCTCTTCATCAAACCTGTGCATCATTTGACTTCAATCTGCTTTTCTTTTTTGCATTATTGTGTGGAGTTTATTCTCTGAAGTCAATAGCCTGAGTTTTGCCCAAGGTTTAAGAGGTTTTTACTCACATTGGGGAGTTTCTGTATCCCATGAGGTAGATTCATTGCAATCAGTAATGGAAAATAGAGCAGATCAAATATATTGTTGTTAACTGTTATTAGGTCATTTAACAGGGATAACTATGTGCTGTTCTATGCCCCTCAGGATTTAAAAGCCTTTTCAGTGAGGCCATTGCTGATTTACCCAAGGCGCTATACTGGTGAAGGCACTGAGACTGAAACCTTTATAATCTGGGACAATGATGAAATACAAACTGACTGGAACTGCAACTTATCAGAAAAACTAGGGAACAGGGAGAGATTGGGGCCGAAGCTCAGAACACAGAGGCACTGTAAACCCAAGCACGCATTGACACAGCTTCTCGAGATGAGTTATGATGTGGTTCTGCACTATTCGCGTCTGATCTCTGATCAGAACCAATGCTTCTCTGTCAAACCTATGTGGTTTGTGGAAACAAATAATGTCTGCTAGGAGGCAACTACAAAGCTCTCCTGCAATAATGTGACACAGAATCAAGTGAAATTTGGAGTATCCCATTTTGGGGCTTCTTGCATCCTTTCAAGCTGAATTTGTTGATCAGGTATCAGTTACCATTGAATTGGATGAAATCTTGTTAGTGGTTCATTTATTTACATTTCCCTATCTCTGAGGTTTGCCCCATTTCTTTTTTAAAGAGCCAATGTGTGTTAGATCTCTTTAGTGCTGTCCATAGCAGAGCCGTGCTCCTGCCACTGTGCAACTTCATATTGATATCTGCCTTTAGAAACAATCTGAAACTATGGTCACATACTGGTGTCAGAACTGAGTAGGGCTCATAATAGAATGACCAACTCGACAACTGCTACAAACCAATGTGGGCTAGATTTTCCAACTGTCATTATCACAAGGGTCCTTTTGGTGCCACATTCACTATTCAGAATAACAACTGGTTTTTCTGCTCGTGCAGAATTTCTCTCTATTACTTTAAATAATAGTGTACGGTGTGTGGTTTGTTTCTGTTTATTTCTGTTCCTCAATGACTTTGAAATTCTTACTGTAAAAGGATCGAAGGCAAAGTAATGCCATTCTACTCTCTCCAGAAGTACATTGTTGCTGGTTTTCCTCTGAGGCCAGTGCAGAAGTCTACCAGTTCACTGTAGGCCCGATACATTATAGTTAAGTTTCACCTCTGCCAGCTGGAACAACGTGGAAATTTGAGTATTGATGAAAATAAAGATTTTTTTAAAATTTAAGTCTTTAGTATTGTACTTATCAGGACACAATCAAGAATACCAATGGGAAGGGAGAAGACATTTAATCTGTCTGGGTAATGAGCACTGATTGGTAAAGGCATGGAGAATGGACCAGGTGATGATTGGCAGTTAACTGCCAATGCTTGTTGTGATTCGACTAAATTGGTGATGGCCATTCTCTGATTCATTTGTCAGGGCAACACCTTGACCACTCAGGCAACCTGCCAATTGAAAACTTAACAAAGTTTAGCTGTTAACTGTCCGTCACCATCTGACCAGTCCATTTCCGTTGGGGCCATCTCGATCAATCATTGTGCACTTTCCAAAGCAGCAGAACTCTTTTCCTGTTCAGTGTAAACTGTTATTTCCCTTTACATCAAAATCCTTGCAGCTATGCTGATGCATGCAAGACAAAAAAAAGTATGTCCTATTTTACAGCAATACCCAATTTCTGTATTTGCAAACAACTGTTTGAAAATGGGAACTTTTTGCAAATGGAGGATCCAATATCCGGCTGATATGATTAAAATGGAGGAGAAAGTGAGGACTGCAGATGCTGGAAATCAGAGCTGAAAATGTGTTGCTGGAAAAGCGCAGCAGGTCAGGCAGCATCCAAGGAACAGGAGAATCGACTTTTCGGGCATAAGCCCTTCTTCAGAAGGGCTTATGCCCGAAACGTCGATTCCCATGTTTAAATGGAATCTAGTTTTCAAATTTGAAATAATTTAACCCCCTGACAAGCCCACTTTGTACATGCAGATCCTCTTTGAATATTGTATCAGTCTGGCTGTTGAAAGACAGCTTTGGAAAGTTGTTTATTTATGTTAACTTCAATTTAATGAATTGCTGAACCGGTGGAAAATACATTCTATTGCATTTACGAAACTAAGACATCTTGTGAAATCAGGAGATGTGCACAATGCAAATGAACATCCCATTTACTGCTGGCCTGGCATTTTTATGGCCTTTGGAACCTGTGGTGAAATTGTTAGTGACTGATGTAATTGTCTGAAATTTAAACTGGCGCTTATAGAGAAAAGACTGAGAACTTAACTGGCTCATTATCATCTAATGTATTGAGTTTAAACTTATGTCTGTCTGTAAATTCTTCAAGGCCTTGATCCATGCTGTCTCTTGTACATTTTATATACACACTCTGTTCTTTTGGTTCTCTGATTGCTTTATATCTTTTTGTCCACGAGTATGGTCAAGTCCCCTTAATTAGCTGTACTTTACTTATAAACTTCCTCAGATGCCCTCTTTACTCATTCTCTCTTTGAAAGCTTACTTAAAAGGCAGTTTCATGTTTCTGGTCATTGGTCCAAACTCTACTGATACATGCCAACCACCTTCTCCTGTTTGGCTTTCAGTGCATCCTTTTCCAGTTTGGAAGGTCGAACTCAAATACTGAATATAGGGTTAAATACAGGATTCTTGGCAGTGTGGATGAACAGAGGGATCTGGGTGTGCAAGTACATAGATCCCTCAAAGTTGCCACCCAAATGGATAGGGTTGTTAAGAAAGCATATGATGTTTAGGCTTTCATTTACAGGGAAATCGAGTTTGAGAGCCTCGAGGTTTTGCTTCAGCTCTACATGTCCCTGGTGAGACCACGATTGGAATATTGTGTCCAGTTCTGGTCACCCTGCTACAAGAAGTATATACAGGCTTTGGAGAGGGTGCAAAGAAGGCTTACCAGGATGCTGCCTGGACTGGAGGGCTTGCCTTATGAAGAAAGGTTGAATAAGCTCAGACTTTTCTCTCAGGAGAGAAGGAGGAAGCGAGGAGACCTGATTGAGGTGTCCAAAATAATGAGAGGAATAGATAAAATCAAAGCCAGAGAATTTTCCGCAGGGCAGAATTGACAGGTATAAGAGGGTCATAGTTTTAAGATATTAGGAGAAAGGTATAGAGGAGAGGTTCGAGTAGGTTCTTTACACAGAGAGGTGTGAATGCATGGAATACATTGCCAGCGGTGGTGGCGGAAGCAGAGTCATTAGGGACATTTAAGTGACTGCTGGACATGCACATGGTTAGCAGGGAGTTGAGGGATGTGTAGGTTGTTATTATATTTTACATTAGGATTAAAACTCGGCACACTGTCGTGGGTCTGAGGGCCTGTTCTGCGCTGTACTTTTCTATGTTCTACGTTAAAGCATCTCATAAATGTGAGTAATAATGTCCACTTTTGGCAGATTTAATTGGAATGTATCTGCCAAACCTTTAGCAAAACTGAATCCGCAAACAGCTTCAAACTGTGCGCACATCCATCACATCACATTGCTGCTCCTCGTTAACTCTTCAAATACACTGCTCCATTCCAAATAGCGGACCATCCCGTTCCCATTCAGAGAAATTTGTTCCTGATGGATGGAAGCGGTTGTTTCTGTACTTCTGCCATTTTTATTGAACTCATCTCAAGCTACACTTTAGAATTTGACAGTCAGGTCAAAACTGTTTGTGTTAAGCTTTATCAATTTTGACCAGTTTTCCAGCTCTTCATGTTCTTGAATATTGGAATGGGACTGGGGTCTATCAGGCCTCAAGGGACAGGCAGCAAGGTCATTAGGTAGATAATACAGTGGAAGATGACAAGGGAAGGAAGGAGTTTCAGTGGCTCTCATATTTCCACCTCCGTAGTATTTTATTGATCCCAAATTAGGGAAAAGATGACCACTCAGGTGGTCAATGTAGAGTCTGTTCCCGCCAGTACTGGCAGTTTATTAGCAGTAGGTGGGTCCTCTATTGCGTGGGAGACCTCCTCCTGCATCCTAGAGACACGCCTGCAGGATGTCCCTCCTAATGAAGTACCTCATGGCTCACAACAGGGTATCCCATCTGCATACTGGAACAGTCTCCTGTCCATGGTAGCGATCATTACGGGAACTGGAAATCAGAGTATGTGAGTGAAAGAAGCCGTGAGGGCTAGAGTGTTCACAACATTCCCAGGACCAGGTTGGCAGGTCCTACTGAAGCCATGAAAAAGTCATTAAGAACCCCCAATTGGTGCATGAACAATGGGTTCCTCCTACTCCTAGTACGAGTATTGTGATTAATGCTTTTTAGTGCTATTAAGCAAATAGTGAAGTGTGGCCATGTGATAAACTCATTTACATTCACTGCTGAATACTCGAGACTTTTTTGTGAGAAACTTTATAATTTTTCTAGCTGTTCTGAATACACTTTTTGTTTCATACAATGGAAATTTTATACATAGGGTTACAGAGGAAAAACAGACCATTTGGCACAATCAGTCCATGCCAGTGCTTATGTTCCACTCAAGGTGTTTCACATCTTTCCTCATCTAAATCGCCCATTGTAATTCTCTATTCCCATCCCTTCCAAGTGCTCGCCTAGTTTCCTTAAAATACATCTAAACTATTGATTTCAACTATTCCGTCTGGTCACATATTCCCCGTTCTCATCATTCTTTCAGTGAAGAGGTTTCTTCTGAATTCCCTTTTGGATTTCTTGAGGTACCGCCTTATATTGACAGCCTCTAGTTATGTTCTATCCCAAAGTGAAATGTTTTCTCTGTATCTTCTCCTTCAAAACCTTTCATAATTTTAGAACTGTCAGCCTTCTTTTCAAGAGAGAAGTGAACAGCACAACAATTCTTCCTTGATATGCACAGCCAGAAACTTGTGCAGCATTTTTATAAATCTTCTCTTCACTCTTTCTCATACATTCTTTAATATGTCAACTGGAACTGCAGGCAATACTCTTAATTATAGTCAACCAAATTTTTATAGGGACCCTACTTTCAAATCTATCCCTTTCGAGATAAAATTTAGAGATTTGTTTGCATTTTTATGGCCTTTGGAACCTGTGGTGAAATTGTTAGTGACTGATGTAATTGTCTGAAATCCCTTTGTTTGTCTCCCTCACTTAGATGTGCATCTTTGAATAAATGACCTGCACATTATTCCTACCACGATGTAACACCTTACGTTTATCTGTGTGGATCTTCATTTGCTAATTATTTGAACATACCGTAAATTAATTAATGATCGCTTGCAACCTCTTGTAGGCCTCAGAATTGGCTACATTTCAACATTCCTTTCCAATTTGGTATCATTGAATTGCTAACTTTTTTGTCGTAATTAGATACAATATTTAATTTGCAGTTTTACTTTATTTTGTTTTGAATTTTTAGAGACGTGCAGTAATCCACACGGTAACTATAACAACTAAATGTGGAATGACAGATAGATGAAAATTATTACAAACACAGGACTAATTAATAGACTCTATTAACTGCAAGGTCAAAACAGGGAATTATTTTTTACACGAATGATATGGTGAGATTATCCGTAGTGCAATAACTTTTTCTCCATTTTTTTTGTTGCAGTTTATTTCCTCAGGTCTTTCTGTGCTACTGGTATGAAATTGAAAAGGCACCCATCCTCCATTTTAAGCTAAATGATCATTTAAAAAAACAGCATTTATATAAAATGTAACATGATTTATGAAGTCATCCCTCTAGGCTTATACATATTCACAGCCATGTAGAGTTATATAGGGAGAGGCTGAATAGGCTGGAGCTGATTTCTCTGGAGCGTTGGAGACTGAGGCGTGACTTTATAAATGTTTATAAAATCATCAGAGGCATGGATACGGTGAATAGACAAGGTTTTTTCCCTGAGGTGGGTGGAGTCTCACCTAAACCTATACTCGTGAGTATAGGTTTAGAGTGAGAGGGGAAAAAGTTGAAAGTACCTAAGGAGTAACATGTTCATGCTGAGGATGGTGTGTAAAGAATGAACTGCCAGAGGAAGCGGTGGAGGCTGGTGCAATTTCAACATATAAAAGGCATCTGAATGTGTATACGAATAGGAAGGGTTTAGAGGGATATCGGACAAGTACTGGCAAATGGGACTAGATTAGTTTAGAATATCTGGTCAGCATGGGCAAGTGAGACTGAAAGACCTGTTTCCAAGTTGTAAATCTCTATGACTCTATGATCTACCCCTTTGCTCTTAATGTACTAGTCGAATCTCTTTGGATTATCTTTAACATTATCTCCCAAGGCTATCTCATTTTCCTTTCTTGCCCTCCTCATTTCCCTCTTTAGAATGTCCCTGCACCTCTTGGACTCTTCGAGATTCACTTGATCTCATTTATCTATATCTAATATATGATTCATTCTTAATCTGAACCAGAGCCTCAATATCTTTATTCCTCAAGTGTTCCCTCCTCTTACCAGCCTTATCTTCACACTAACAGGAAAATCACGCCTCTGAACTCTCGTTATCTTACTTCTGAAAGCTTCACTCTTGCCAGCCGTCCCTTGAGCTGCAAACAGTCTACTCCAACCAACCCTTGAAAGTTTTTTGTCTCATACTATCAAAATTTGCCCTAGTCCAATTCAGAATTTTAACTTATATATAATGCCAATCCTTTCCATAGATATTTTACAACTAATCGAATTATGACCCCGGCCCCAAAAAGCTCCCCTACTAACCATTCAGTCACTTGCCCTGCCTTGTATCACAAGAGTAGGTCAGGTTTGCTCCTTCTGTGATAGTTACATCTGCATATTAATGAAAAACATTTACTTTAGCACTTACCAAATTCCTCACCATCCAAGCTCTTAAGACCATGGCTGTCCCATGGTATGTTTGGAAGTTTATAATTTGCGATTGTTACAATCCTATTATTTTTACATATAAATAAGATCTTTCAACATATTTGTTGCTCAATTTCACTCTGACTACTGGGGGGACTATTACAATTGCATCTAAGTAATCATGCCCTTCTTATTTATGAGTTCTATCCACATAGCTTCACTGGACCATCCCTCAGAAATACCTTGTGTTAGAACAGCACTTATATTTCACCACAAGAAAAATTGACTCCAATCTCCTTCTAGCTCTTCCTATTTCTGCCGAACCTTTGATGGTGGGAGGGGCTTTGAACATAAATTATTCAATTTACAGGTGATGGTTCGTAGCTGAAAATAAAGATACCATGGGTGATTTGGGTGATGGGAAATAAAAGGTTACATTGTGTGGAAGGAACATTCTGGATATAAACAAGAATTTTACAAACCGATCTCCATTCTGTCTGCCCAGTTCTTGCCTACACCGCTGTACCTCCAGAGGACTTTCCTTTTATTTTGATGAGTTCAAGTTAATCTCAGCCACTGTTTTGTACTTGTCAACTATTTGTTAACGGGGGTTTGCCGTTTCAGAATGTAGGTTGCCTTATTGTGTACGTTCTCAGAGTTCAGTGTTTGGGGTCCTTGTTGGTTCACCCTGTGCTTTGGTATATAATGCAAAATTACAGAAAAATATTAATAGCAATTTAAGATAAAATGTTAGGATATTGGAAGAACAGCTAAGAGCATCAAGTTTGACAGAGGGTTGTGGGACAGGACATGGAAAGCAGCAGGGTTTCCAAAACTTCTCATCTCTGCCTTCCCTGATCGAAATCAACCTGTGATTTATCATTTTTGAGGATTGTTATTCATTAACATCGGTGTGTCAGATTGATCTCAGTCTCAGGGAGGTGTGACGTGCTTCTTTGTTTAGTGATGAACTCAGAGGAACATACAACAGTAAGGGTGTAAACCCAAAGGGGTGAAGGAGCAGAGGATCCCCCGTGTGTATGTGCACAAATCAGGGAACACGTGGACAGAAGAGCAAATAATCCCTACTTCATCAATAACGCCGTAGAGAACAAACACAAAGCAATTATATGAAACTCAAATAAAACAGTCTCTTGTCTCACCTGGGATGTTGCATCTTGTTTCCGGTGCCACGTTTTTGAAAAGATGCGAAGTTATGAGATTGAGTGCGTGACTGATTCACAACACTATTCCCGGGATGATACACCTCACCAACTCTGAGAAATTGGGACTGTTCTCCTCTGCTGATAGTTTCCAGACTCTGTAAACATTTGCTCTGATTGGTTCTCAATTCCGTCTTGCGTCACATAGATCCCAATGGCTGAATATTTCAAGTACTCACGAGCTCTGACTTGCCTGATCAACATTGACCTCTGATTTATTATTTGTGAGGGTTGCTGTTCAGTAATATCCCTGTGTCAGATAGATCTCAGTCTCATTCCCTGGGATTTGACAGGTGTGGTGTGTCAAATAGACCCCAGGAATTGTGCTCCATGAGATTTAGGTGTGAGAAAAACTCCAGTCCTGAGAATCTGCCCTTGGATTGTGGACGTTTTTTGTCTGAATACCGAACTGAACGTTGACATTTTCGGCTGATGAATGTTTCGTTGGGCGCTTTAGGTGGCGATTTCTGCATTACTAACCCAGGCTGTCCCCACATTGGGAGCACTTTTAGTTTAGACGGTGTAGAGTAAAGTTTCAAACTCCTTTGCCTGCCTTTTATAGGTTTCTGGTGGAGCAAAGCTCCTCATTTGTATCATTCGATGACGCGCGGTCGTGACCCTTTGTGCATAAGAGGAAATGTTCTCTAATCATTCTGCCTCTGGAGTGTTCCATCAGGCATATCGTGTGATAGATGTATTTACATTAGTGGGCTGCATGGTAGCGCATCATTAAACTAAATGACTGAATGAAACACAACCAAACAGAACAAGTGAAAGCATTTGGCTGGGAAAGGAGTAGGATGTGGGAAAATGTATTATTACTGACTGGCCTTGAAGAAAGAATTAAGTAAACTCAAGGTTAGTGCATATTCATTCGAGATTTATTAACAATTTCAGAAAGCATTTTTATCCAAAAAGTTGATGTAAAAGCTAACATAAGTGAATATAATGGCTGGATGCCACATTGAGATGAGAACACATGCGCTGTGAGCTGGGAATTTTCTGTACATCAGTAACAGTCACAAGAAAGAGAGTACAAAGGCTCATCAGAAAGGGTTACACCAGTAACAGTCACAAGAAAGGGAATACAAAGGCTCATCAGAAAGGGTTACATCAGTAACAGTCACAAGAAAGGGAGTACAAAGGCTCATCAGAAAGGGTTACATCAGTAACAGTCACAAGAAAGGGAGTACAAAGGCCCATCAGAAAGGTTAGACAACCATTCTGAGTAAGGAACTAATAAAACCAAAACAAATGGGCTTCAAACAACTGGGAAGCTACTATTTCTTCCAACCACAACCATCTCAAAGATATCAAAGTAAAAAGGAAAATCCATCAATAATTGTCTCAGTTACACGCTGATAAACTGAAGTAATCTCACTGTTAGAGTCAGCAACAGGACAGATTGTAGATTGGGAATTCAGAGACCTTGATAAGCAGATTAGGAAAATCAAGGGGGTCCACAATTCATTCACTTAACCTGGAAAAGAGAGATAAAGCAATGACGCAGATATTTATGATCAGAGACTTTCAGACTTAATGTTTATTCAATGGCACACTTAGAGATTTCACAAAACATATTGGGCTGCTTGTCGTGAGAAAGATGTGATTATTCTCACCTTCACCAGAGTCACGGCAGCGCTGTAGAAAATACTCAGGAAGAACAAGGTAATGAATGTGGAAGCAGTTGTCCAGATGTTGCTGTTATCATCCTCATAGTCTTCAATCCAAGTGCGATCTATTGAATCTATGAATATAAAGCCAAGAGAACGCATTTAGATTGTTTATTGATCCAGATCGATCTATCTGCATCCAAGTCATGTAATTAGAGACCATTACATCTTCATAAAGCAATCAGGTATTTCTCAAGGGCTCTTATCTGTATCTATTAGTGCATTATTGACTCTCAGCAAGAAATTACAAATACTAACTGCACATGTTCTTTCTTCACTGTCCATGTCAGAACGTTTTAAATTATTTTTCTTTCAATCTATTATTTAAGGATATTATTATTTGAGGAATGCTTATTATGAATGATTATTTTAATTATATCATTATATTTTAAATATAGGCTGTGACAGCATTTTGGTTGAAAATTGTGGCCATCACTGATTAAAAGTTCAAATGTGATTCTCATCTTTATGTATTGGTGACCAATTACTTGGCAAATCATGAATGTAAGTGACATCACAGTCAGGACATTGCTTCATATTTTTGTTTGTAGGATCTGTACATTTAGGAATAAGTGTTTGTACATGTGACCCTTAATTTATTTGATGTACTGCTTGGTGTGTTTGGTTTTCCTTTAATGTTTGTGTATGTGGTTATGAGAGTCTCTTACTTCACTCTTGCCCATGTTGGAGTCTGTGCATGAATAAACATATTCCTGTTCCTTTACTGCTGGTGTGCTCATGTGTTTGTGTACCTAAATTTTGGTCTTTTCACATTGTGTAAGCATCATCATGCTAATATGCCACTTCGTTGCTGCCTATGCTTATCTTGCAATGTCTTTGTGAGTGTTCACTTTTCATTAGTGCTATCTAAAATGTGTGCTTATGTGTCTGTTTCAGATCCTACCTACATTAGGTTATTTTCATGTTTATGCTTAATAAATGTTAGCATGCAATGTTATATTTTGATGGATGTTTATATTTATATGATGATGTTTGCTTGTGTGGCAATCTTTCCCAAACCATCTCCTGATAAGCTTGTTTGTGTTATTGTTTGTGGATGCTTGCTGATGCTTGTGCCCATTATTCTTACTTAATAAACACCCCTCTATTTGTTGATCTATGCACTTGTGTGTCTGCATGTGAGACTCTGAATTTGTGTGTACGTGTGATATTGTATCCATGCTGATCAATGTGGTTTAAAAATAACTAATTAAGCTGCCTCTGTCATTGTATGTTTGTGATTCTGAAAATGGGAAAGTTATGATATTAATATTTATCTCTGTGCACTTAAATGCCTGTGTGAGTTGACAAGTGGGAGGACATTTTTCGGAATTTGTATCTGTGTTCATGCTTGTATGTCTGTACGCATTGTGCTGTATGAATGTAAATGTATTTGTGTGTTACCGTGTGTCTATGTTTCTCATGGTTATGTGTGAGTACCCCTGTTCATTTGTGCAAATGATTTTCATTCGGTGTATGTGAGGTTTTGTATGAGCTTAGAGAGTGTTCAAGTGCCACTTGCACGTGTGTCTCTGTGTGAGTATGCATGTGTGACATCTTATCTACATGCACATTTGAGTGTGCACATAAATATGTGCCTTCAGGTGAGAGCTCGGAAATGTGTCATTACGAGTGTATTTGTGATCATCTCTCTGTATCTGTTCTTATACCAGACTGCAATTTTTATTATTCTAAATTATTGTTCGAATTATAATGGATTGCCCATAATTAGATCTGACCTTGGTGTTGTAGGAAACATTTCCCATCGTCATGGAGAGATAAGTGTTTCATGAGCAACACTTCTGTTGCAATGATAGAATTTCTGTCTCTGAGAGAAAAGTCTTGAGTTCAAATCCCCACTGCCCCAGAGATAACATTTCTGAATATATTTATTAGAAAATGTCTACTTGTGTTCTGTATGTGAAACAAAATGATATCAGGTATTCGAATACCAGAATTGATCCCATGTGCTCCAGAAAACTGAGACAAACCTATGGAATACAAACCGGGATGATGCAAACACCCGTTTTGGATTATGGGAATCAATGTTAATCATTTGTTAACAGAGCCAAGCATGTCCAACATGCTTCAAAGGTATTATTTTGCATGGAAATGTTAAATCTTTGGACAGTAAGCAAGAAGCTGACTGTTCCTGTTAGTAACTGGGTTACATTACAAAGGACATCTTCCATGAAAACTCTTCACAGGGAGCAAGAGGACAGACCATTCATCGTTCCCCTCCCCTCTGCTTTACGATAACTTATCTGTTGATTCTCTTTGGTGTGAAAGTGAAGATACATTCTGTTAACTCATGCGCTGGTGCAAGATCCCTGGCAGTTCCCCAGAAACAAAGGTTACATTCAAACTGTTCTGCACTATTTACGATTGGTATGTTCCTATCAAATTTAATTTTATCGTGTCTTAAATTTACATTTCCAATTGGTGCAATGTGGCACTTTAAAACTGATATGAATTTTGTAAGAGTGTCCACTCGGGGGAATCAAGAACACCAAGTTCAAAACTCGTGCTCTACCCTTGACATAAAATGGACATTGTCAGATTTTGTCACAGAGGGATTTACGATGGATAAGGTATTTGGCGGAATCCTGCAATGAGTGAGCTTTACTCTGTCTCTAACCCAGGGTGTATCTGAGCAGAGAACATTAACTGCACAAGACACTTGTCCTAGACCTGTTAATAATCCACTTTAACTACACAGATGGAATGGAAGTCATGGTGGGAAACAATTAATTTCGTATTTAACTCACAACTGGAGGGAAAAAAAACAATTCGATTACTTCTGTTGAATTTTTATTGACATGAGTTAACAGTGTCCATCAGTGCAAGCGAAATGTTTACAAAACTCGGTTTACCGCTGGATTTATCGACTGTTCTGTTGATGATCTTCAGTGGAATCGCTTCATGTCCCACCACACAGGAGTAAGAAGCACCGCTGGCCCACTCCTCCGCTGTAATGGATAACAGGCTGTACATGAAGAAGGAGATGTTGTCACTCTCCGCCATCACCTCGGTGTTCTTGTAGTTACTGGGATTCACCGGCTTGTCATTGTTTGTCCACTTCACGAAGATCTCTCGGGGGGAGAAACCTCTCACTAAACAGGTGAGGGAGAGAAACCTCTGAGCGGAGATTTCTTCTGTTGGTGGCAGGAGGACCGACACTGATGGCTCCAGCGGATTAATCACTGCAGAATATTTGAGACAAATATAAATCAACCAAAAAATCCTGAACCAATATCACAATTTCACTAAATATTAAAATATGCCATGTTTAATTTGGGATTTATTCACTTCCGTTTACTAAAGGAGCAGAATGGTACACATTCTGTCCATTAAAAAAAGTCGAGTTTAATGTGAAAGTTGCCTCCATGTTTCCAGCCCACAACAAGGACATTCTGTCCAACTGTCATTGCTGATGGTGACGTCACAACCCAGGCTTCTTCCCACTTTATCTGACTGAATCAGAATACAATATCCTTTGGTCCATCTTTTTCTTAATCAGCTACCTAGCTATCCTGCCTTCAGATGCATCATTAATACTCCCAATGGTGTTTGTTCATTACCAATCAAAGCCTGACATTGATGTAACTGGATCTGGATTACACATGGGATCCTTTGTGCTTTAATCTCACCACTCACCTTTCTCCTTGTGGATGGAGTCTCTCCGCGGAGTCGGTAGATTCTGATGGTACACCACACATTCAAAAGTAACGCCACTCAGCCAGGCTTCAGTAGAAATGTCTAATTTGCTGATCACGCTGTCGGTATTCTGTCCAGGCTGGTCAGCAATCTCTGTTTTCAGAGGCTTCTTTTCTTGTTTCCAGGTCACGTTGACTCCAGAAGGAAAATTGGACACAACACAGGTTAACGTCACCGTCGCCTCCAGTAAGACTTGTTCTACTGGCGGTGGGAGGATTTTAACGGTGTTAGGCTGGCACTTGGTATGTTCTATGAAACAAAAATCAAAGTCAATGAAAAATGCCCCTTTATGATACAAACAGCCAATCTTCAGATTACATCTTCACAGGGTGAAGACACCACCTTCAAAATGACAACTCCAACTATTGCTGAAACGATGCTTAATATTGTTGATGTATTTTGATTTGTGAAAGCATTTGTGATTACCTATAACATACCCTGTGTAATTACTCCTAAAGAACACTGGCTTTGAAACAAGTGAAACCTGAAAAAAAATAAAATAATCGAAGATACCATCATGTAACTCATGGAATTACCTTTCTTTCAGAGTCTGTCTCTCACTTAACACCATCTATAGATACTTGTGACAAGAGTAATCTCAATATAATGAGTTCATTTCCATGTTCATAATCCTTAGGTGCAAATGCTGCTGGTCATGCTGACTGCCAAATCACATCCTACATTTTAGACAAATGATAATAAATAATAATCATTCTCTTTGCAGAGTTCTAAAGTGTTACAGGAGCGGTGAACAGCCATGGAAATTCTGTTCATTATATTTAACGTGATCAAAAATACTTTGCGTTATTGGTGTGATGTCATTCTCTAATTTATGTCATTGTTCCTCGTGAGCTGTGTTTGGAGGAGATCAGAAAACAAGACATTGAGTACAGCATTGGATATCGAGAAGGACACCCATCTCCTTAAGTCTTTCCCTCCATTCAGTTTGTTCGTAACTGGTCTGTACTTTCACTTTATTTACGAAGGTGCGTTTTTTAATTTCTTCATAGAGTAGGGGAGAAAAAAAAACAAACAAAAGCGTCTTAAATTAATCTACAAACGCGATGGAAATGTGCACTAATTTTATAGACATCCATTACTCACTGTGTAAACATCGCTACCCCAAACCAGGCTAAATCAACCTGTCTCGAGTTCCTAGTTCATTCATCACTATTGGACCGTTCTTACCAGAATTTATTCTCCTGCCTCATCCACTAATTACAGAGAGCATCTTAAAGAAGCTCAGTGAGATCACGTTTATCCCAGTTGATGTGATACCCACTTGGTCTGGGGTCTGATCGCATAAATGAAGTTAAAGAGCTCAGTACCAGATAAAAATCGATGTTGTACAATGTCCAATGCCAACAGGTCATTCCTGAGCAGGGAATGAAGCATTGAACGCATTTTGATTTATTTTCAAGTAAGGGTCACTGCATATTTTAACCACGTGTTTTTAAGACCACAACATCATAAGATAGAGGATCAGAATAAGGCTGTACGGCCAATCCAGAGTTTAGATCAGAATGATGCTGGAAAAGCACAGCAGGTCAGGCAGCATCCGACGAGCAGGAAAATCGACGTTTCGGGCTACAGCCATTCTACTGTCTTCTCTAAACAAGACCCGATCTATCTCTGGCTTGAATACACACAATGGCCTGGCCTCCACAGCCCTCTGCAGCAACAAGTTCCACAGCCCCATCACCCTCTGGCTGAAGACATTTCTCCCCACATCTCAGTTCTAAACGGTGCCCCTTTAACCCTGAGCCTGTGCCGTTGGGTCCTCGTCTGGCCGACCAGTCAAAACATCTATTCCACGTTCACCCGACCTCAGTCTCTCAGTATTTTGTCTGTTTCAATCAGATATCTCTCCAATATCCCCCCTCCATCCCCAAACTTATCCTTGAAGCGGCCCTCTGAACGCCTCTCCAAGCATGGTCAGGCAATAAACTATTTAACAAAGCTCACTGTCTATATATCTATCTTCAAAAGAGAGGAAACATGCTTTTCTGACTTGCCAAAATGTTGAGTCATGAGCGATGCTAATGTAACACTCAAACTGAAATGCGATACGTGGCATGTTGGGAAACGAGAAGCTGTACCGTACTGTTTACTCCGCCTGATAAATGAGCGTGTTTGATTCACATCAGAGTTTAGAATGATTTGTAGCTCTCTCAGTGTGTGTCTCTTACCCTGGAGTGCGGTGATGTTTTTACTTTGAATGTTCTCTCCATGAGTGACCTGGCAGGTATAGACTGCGCTGTTGAACCATTCACCAGAAGGGACCATCAGCCGACTCGTCACCGAGAAGTTCCCGTTTGCCTCACACACGGGAGACGTGAAGAAGCCAGAATCCAAGGGTCGGCCATTTTTCAACCAACTCACGGAGATTGACTTCGGATGGAAATCAATGATTGAACAGACGACGGTTGCAAACTTGCTGCTTGCGATTTCTTCACTGGAGCTCACAGTTAGGAGAAGAGTTGGTGGGAGAATACCTAGATCATTAGGAAACACATCGCATAAATTATCTGACGAATTTCAGAACAAATACAATCAGTTCTCATATATCAAGGTTTCTTATGGTTAATGGATACAAGATTCATAATTGTGCAGAGTGCTGGAGAAGCTGGGATCCACACAGAAAGATCAGCAGGACAATGTGAAAAGCTAAAATGATAGGACACAGCAAGGGAGTCAAGGAGGCATAAAAACTATAGGCCGGTAACATCAAAAGGGAGATAGCAATGTTGGATGGTATTCGTTTTAATGACAGAGTCTGATGAACAAGGCAGACAAATTACTGGCATAAATGAGGAAATGATGCGGTTGCTATCACAGAGACATATTGAGAGCCAGGCAGGAGTGGCTATTCAACATTCCAGGATTTAGTGCCTTCAGGCGAGACAGGGAAAGATGGAAAAGGATGAGGGCTGGGGGTGTGCAGTGCAGAATGTTGCTTCTGTCGCAATTCTGACAAGAGTATTTTAGGCTGTAAAGAGAAATGAAATCATGGATACCTCCTCAAACAAAGGCAAATGGACAGTTCTTCAAAACCAAAATACAGAAAACATAACTACTGGGAGAGCACGATAGACCTTACTATAGGTCCAAAAGAGCAAGTGAACATACATGGGCAAATTTCAGAGAAATGCAAATTAAATAGGGGAATGAGAAAAGAGGTTTTTAACTTCCTCAGCAGAGGCTTGGATATTCATTTTGTCAAACATTTAGAGGGAGCAGAATTCTGAAAATGCCCCCAGGAGAATATTTTAACAAAGTATGTGTTTAATACTGAGAATTTTAATCCAGACCTTGCAAGAGAGGGGTGAATCTGGACTTAACTTTAGGGAATGAAGTCGACCCAGTGGGTAAAACCTCAATGGTGGAGCACTTTGCAGACAGTGATCGTAAATCAGTTGGATTTCAGATTGTACTGCAAAGGAATAGAAATTGGCCCAAAGTTCTGAAAAAGGAAAGGACAATTTTAGTAAGATCAGGTAATGACTTGACCAGAGTTGACTGGAAGCTGACACTTATTGGTAAATCTGAGTCAGAGCAGTGTGACACATTTAAGAGAGAGATAAGAAAATCACAGGGAGGACATTTCCCAGGAAGCCACTGAGTGGGACCAAGAATGCAGTGGGCTCTGGACACCAAAGGGCATGAAGGGGGAGATAAAGAGAAACAAGGGAGGCTTCCGGTCTAAACTGAAATCTTAAAACAATTGGAATTAGTATGGAGTACAGAATGTGCAAGGGGGAGTTTGAAAGACAGAGGAATTAGAAGAGCAAAAGGGACCATGAGAAAATAATAGCAGTCAAAATAAAGGAAAATATTTTTAAAAGTTACACGCTCATTCATAATAAAAGAATTATTCGGGAAACAGTAATGCTCATTAAGTGTATTATTGGAGTGGAGCCGGAGGATTAGGTTGTGGTCAAAACGAACGTGTTGTGCCAGTGTTCAGTCGTAAGAGGGACAATGTTGGGACAGAAAACATGGAGGGGTGTTGTGATGTAGTTTTCAGAAATTAGGACACATTACGTGATGTTCTGTGTTGTCTTGCTGAATGAAAAGTCGTTATATTTCCAGGGCAGATGAAAAGTATACCGAGCTGTTGAGCGATGCAAAGGATGAAATAGTTGGGTCGCTGACAATAATTTAGAATTCCTGTCTGGCCACAGCACTTGTCCCAAGTGAGTGTAGATCAGTCAACGTTGCACTGTCATACAGGACGAAGGAAGGTATAAATAATGAAAACACAGATCTGTCAAGCTCATCTCAGTGGTAGGGAAACTATTGAGAAGTGAAATTAGTCTTCATTTGGAAGATAAATCAACAATTTTCAGCACGGTTTTATTGAGAGGAAGTCATGTGTAAGAATTTGATAGTAGTTTTCAGAGAGATAACTCGATGTCCAGATGATAGAAATAATCAGAGCCAATGGGATCGGAGTTAATTTGACAGATTGGATCTACAACTGGCTGAGTGGTGGGAGCAGGGGATAATAGTCATCAGGTGTCTGCGTGACTGGAAATCTATGTCTCCTGGTGCTCTGTAGGGATTGGTTTGATTTCCATGTTATTTCTCTTACATACTAATGATTAAGACTCAAATTTAGGAGGATTAACCAGTGAATTCACAGATGAAATGAAAACTATCACGTTGGTAAGTCGTGAGCATAATGGCTTTCGATTGCAGGAGGATATAAAAGGGTTGGTTGTATGTGAAGAGAAGTTGCAAATGAAAATTATTCTGCATAAACGTAAGGTGATGTAATTCGGTAGAAGAATCTGTGAGGTATGACGTTTTGAATGGTGGAACCCTGGAAAGGCCTGAAGATCTTTGGTGCATGTACCCACCAATCCCCTATAGTACTGTGTCGTCTGGATAAAGAGGCTAAGAAGGTGAGAGGATATTTGCTTTTATGAGCCGAGACATTGACAATGAAGAGTAGGGAGATGATACTGGAACTTAATAGAACACTGGTTAGGCCATACTGAGGCGTTGTATGCATGTTATCGAAGGAATGTGATTACACTGAAGGCAGTATTGATGAGATTTGCCAGGATCTTGCCTGGGTTGGAGGGTTTTAGTTATGAAACTAGTTTAGATAGACAGGGGTTTTCCTTGGAGCAGAGGAGAATTAGGGAGAAGATTATCATGATGTCTAGAATTATTTTAGGCATAGACAGGGTAAACTGGATGAAACCTTTCCCCTTGATGGAGAGAGAAGTTAAGGCCAGGAACTTCCAAGTGGATCTCAGGGGAAAACAAAATCAAACAGAGGGTGGTGTTAGCCTGGAGCTCAGCACCTCTAAGTCATGTAGAGACTGAGCCCCTCATAGTAGGTATGAAGTATTGCGATGCATCCTTGCAAGGGCAAGTCCCACAAGGCAATGGATCAGGTGCTGGCACATGAGACTGGAATAGTTAGTTGGCTGTTATTGATAGGCATGAACTGGATGGATCAAAGGGCCTTGTTCCTGTGCTGTATAAGGTGATTCTATGAAAACGGTTATAGATAATGCCTTCTTCATATTAATCCCAGATGCTCTGTTTATCTCAGTTCCCACAACACATACCTGAACATGGCATTTCTTTGATGTTGTGCGACCCGCTGTGTTGAACCTCACAGTAGATTTTGCTGGGGCAATCTGCCGCCGACTCGGGCAGGGTTAACTGGCTGCTCAGGGTGTAGGTTCCCTTCTTGTTTCTCACTGATGGGTAAGTCTTAAATCAAGTCGTGATTAACTCCCCACCTTTCTTCCAGGTTACCTTGGTGACGTCAGGGGAATAATCCATCGCCAAACAACCAAAGGTCGCAGAACCGGTGTCGTGCTCCTCACAGGAGGAGACCAGGCCATAAAGCGTGGGGAGAGATGGTGTCTCTACAATAGAATGACCAATTGAGCATGTTAGTTTCTGTTCATTTGACCTTATCAGTTACTCAAATGTATCCTCAGCTGTAAACGTTTACCAGTATGCTCCCACTGAGTCTACAACATAACTGGAGTTTATTTTTGTTTCCTACCAGTTGCTGATCATGATCATTGGTTCCTTCTTTAGAAACATGCCCTCGACCTTGACCATTGCCATATAATTTAGGAAGAAGAACATCCTGATCCCACCCCAGTAACTTTGAAGATCTCACCAACTGACACTTTCACTGGATTGCTGTGAAGAGCAAAGAAGTTTCACAAAATACAAACCAAGGAAATGCAGATTCATCGAAATTCTACACTGTGTGCAAACAGGCCATTTGGCCCAACAAGTCCACACCCACCCTCTGAAAAGTAACCCATCCAAACCTATTCCCCTACCCTATTAGGCTACAGTTAACCCTGACTAATGCACCTAACCTCCCAATCACTGAACACAACATTTGCAATTCCCCCAGCTTGCACATCTTTGGACTGTGGGAGGAAACGCACACAGACTTGGGGAGAAAGTGCCAACTCCACACAGACAGTCACCCGAGGCTGGAATGGAACCCGAGTCCCTAGCACTGTGAGGCAGCAGTGCTAACCACGGAACCAGCGTGCTGTCCCACTAGGTACTGTGCTGCTGGAAATATACAACCGCTGGCAGTACCCCCGGAGAGAAATCAGAGTGAATCATAGAACATAGAACATTACAGTGCAATACAGGCCCTTTGGCCCTTGATGTTGCGCCACCCTGTCATACTAATCTGAAGCCCATCCCATCTACACTATTCCATGTACGTCTGTATGCCGAGGTAAAAACAATGACTACAGATGCTGGAAATCCGATTCTGGATTATTGGTGCTGGAAGAGCACAGCAGTTCAGGCAGCATCCAAGCCTGTCCAATGATGACTTAATCTTGGCGAATCTACTACCGTTGCAGGCAAAGCATTCCATTCCCTGACTACTCAATGAGTAAAGAAATTACCTCTGACATCAGTTTTATACATATCTCCCCTCACTTTAAAGTTGTGTCCCCTCGTGTTTGCCGTCCCCATACTTGGAAATCAGGTCCAGTGAGCCTTCCTCACTTCTCAATGCAAGGCAGAATGTTCTCTCTGGGAGGAAGGTCACTGCAGCAGCAGCACAGGCAGGAGCTGAGCACTGGGACTGGGAGGAGGGCTGTCACGGCTGAACTCATGCCAATTGTCTGGAAGTTGAAACATCTAATTTACAATTATCTGAATTCTGGAGGCCTCTGAAAAATGGAGGACCATTAAGGTTCAGAGACTTTGGAGTGTTACAGCTGAGTATTTACGTAAATATGATTTGAGAAATGAACTGGTAATCTTTAACTTTAATAACTATCAAATTGACATGCAGTTCACCACCAAACCTCATCTTTCAGACTAACCACTGCACTTACTCTGTCTAGACCTAAATTTCCACTCACATTGACAAACCCAACCCATTCATGCCCGGAACACACAACCCCTATCACACAAAACACATCCAAGGCAATCCATATTGGTAGTATAGCTGAGAAGAGAGATCTCGGTGTCCATGTACATAGATCCCTAAAAGTTGCCAGCCAGTTTGATAAGAGTTATTAAGAAGGCATACTTTGTGTTGGCTTTCATCAATACAGGGACTGAGTTTCAGAACCACGAGGTTAGGCTGCAGCTGTACAAAACTCTAGTGTGGCCGTACTTGGGAGTATTGTGTACTGTTCTGGTCACCACATTATAGAGAGAATGTGGAAGCTTTGGAAGAGATCAGAGGAGGTTTACCAGGATGTTGTTTGGTATGGAGGGAAGGTTTAATGAGGAAAGGATGAGGGTCTTGAGGCTGTTTTTGTTTGAGAGAAGAAGCTTGAGAGGTGACTTAATTGAGACATAAAAGATAAACAGAGGGTGGACAGTGAAAGTCTTTTTCCTTGAATAGTGATGGCTAGCAGGAGAGGACATAGATGATAGATGTCAGAGGTTGTTTCTTTACTCAGAGAGGAGTAGGGGCATGGAGCGCACTGCCTGCAACAATAGTACACTCGCCAACTTTAAGGGCATTTAAAAGGTCATTCGATAAATTTATTGATGAAAATGGAATAGTGTAGGACAGATAGGCTTCAGATTGGTTCCACAGGTCAGCACAACTTTGAGGGCTGAAGAGCCTGTTATGCACTGTTATGTTCTATATTCTATATTCCAGATGGACATATGATCTCAATTCCTTTCACTCATTTACACTCCTGCCGCCCTGCACCTGGCCCATGGTGAATCTGGCCCTGACTGGACATGGCACCATCATTTTCACAACCTCTGACAAAAGCCCACTACCCAAGACATGACCTCAGCCCTTGATCACTGACCTCTCATCTTACCCAAGTCAACCTGTGCACATTGCATCCTACCTCCTTTCGCATCTGTGCTTTACAACCTACCATTTTGCCAGACTCCGAGCTTTGCATTTTGACAACACGTCCACCTGTCACTTCATTACAGTGACCTTCCACCCTGAAACATCCTGGCACTCTGCCCGCCGCTACACTAACCAGCCTGGCATCCTGCCCACCTCTCCATAAACCTGTCTGGCAAAGACAGACCTCCTGCATTTCAGCTCAAACTACCTGCATTTCAGCTCAAACTACCCCTCACCTACCAAGCACAATTTGAACAAATTATCCTGTGACCATTACCATTTACCTTGATGCCACCTTGCCAGACAGAGTGCATGCAAGCTTACCCAGCAGCCAGCCAACACCTCACAGCCTACCAGCCCAAACTCTCCCACATGCCCAATCTAGCCCCTCACTTGCTCACCACCTTCCAACTTTGAGCCTATTCCAATATAAAGTCAGTGAGTCATAAAGTCGTACAGCACAGAAACAGTTCCTTTGGTCCAGCTCATCCATGCTGACCAGAGTTCCCAAATTAAACTAATTCCACTTGCCTGCCTTTGACCCATATCCATCCAGACCTATCCTGTTCCTGTAGCTGTTCAAATATCTTCTAAATATTGGACCTATCTCTGCATTTACCACTTCCTCTGGCAGTTCATTCCAATGTTTTGGACAGTTACAACATGAAGCCCTAACTCCTGCACTCAGTGCTCTGACCAATGAAGGTACATGTGCAAAACACCTTCAACACACTAGGTACCTGAGACAACGCTTTCAAGAATATATGAGTCTGAACCCTCAGGTTCCTCAGTGTTCAACATCACTATCCAGTGCCCTACCATTAACTCTGTAAGACTCTATGAGTCTGGACCCTCAAGGCCCTGTGTTTAAACATCACTATCCAATGCCCTACCATTAACTCTGTAAGTTGTGACCTGATTTATCTTCTCAAAATGCACCACGTCGTATTCATTTAAATTAAACTCCTTCTGCCACTCCTCAGCCCATTGGCCCAGTTGATCAAGATCTCATTGTACATTTAGATAACTTTCACTGCCAATTATACCACCAATGTTGGCATTACATGCAAACTTACAAACCTACAAACCATGTCCCATTCAATGTTTTCATGGCTTTCAACCAATATTGTAGCCTGTTTCCCTTTCTCCCACATATCTGTAGCATTTTTTTAAGGATTGAAGGAATCTATCTCCTTATTGAAATCATTTAATGTTTTGTCCTCAATCAATTTCTGTGGTGGAGAATTCCAAAGGTTCACCATTCTTTTGCTGAATAGTAAACAATCAGGTTCAATGTTATCGAGTGTTGGGAAAATTGGTGAGCAGCAAGATTAATGATGATCCCATGAATGGAATAGCCTTCTCGAGGGGCCAAGGTGCCTTCTTCAACTTCCATTTTGCATGCTGTCATGTCCCTTCGGCAGCATGTTCCAAAACTGTGACCCTTGAGGATAAGGGCGCACATGTATGTAAATACGTCTCCTGAAAGCTTTCCTCCAAATCAGACTTCAACTTGACTCACAACTATTTCCCTGCCCGTTTCCTCTTCCTCAATCACAGCTATGGGACTCACTTCCTACCAGCGCTGTGAATGTGCTAATACCACACCAACTTCAGCAATTCAAATAGACTGATGACAACTGGTTTCTCAAGGCGATATAAAAAGTCTGACACTTCCACACCGGTCTAGAGATTCAAACAACCACTGGAAGAATTGTAAATTATTTGAGGCACTTGTGTGTCTACACAAGATGACATGGTTTCCTTTTGTGTGATTTGACTGTGTTTTCACTGAAGGAACAGAGCTATTTCTTAATCATATAATAGGAATCAAGCATCCCTCATTTTTAGCAAGGCAATCACATATTATATTTTTTTATTCCAGGGAAGTATAGTGTTAAATTTATGAAATATGATGATTGGGATGTTTCAATTGGAAATAGTCAGAGATTTAAAGTTTACTTTCATGAGCAATTAATTCCAGCCTCATTGTTTCACAGTACTCACAGGAATGTCTTTCAAAAATGGTGACTCCCTTTGTTTACTGAATCAGTAAATCTAGGATAGTTTTTGCTTGTTAATCAAAGGTATTAAAGAGTTTTAGCCAAAGGGAGACCTGCGAATTTAGCTCACAGATACTCCATTATCTAAGTAAGTGGTGGAACAGCTCGAGGGGCTGAGTGCACTCCTCTTGCTCCTACCTTCCTATCATTGTGTCATTCGTTAAGCTAGCACTGGCGGTGAACACTTTTTATTAAAATATTTCAACAAATTAATTGTTTCACACATGCTTTAAAAAAATTCTGTTGATTATTTGGAAAAAGATCATTGACATTCTCTATTTGAGTGATCAAAATAATTTCCACCCAATTACAGCAGCCACTGCACTCTGGAGTGGGTTGTTACTTCACAATAGTTTCTTGTGAAACTCCAGCTCGAGATCAGGGCGCTCAAATTCAATGATTCTCTGATATTTAATATCTCTGAACATTCGCAATTTGTTCAAATGCATCTTTTCTCTGAAGAACGTGTTTAATCGAACAGAACTTTTTTCAATGAAACAACAAACTTTAAATGCTAGAAAACCAAAATAAAAGACAGAAATTTCTGAAGAAACTCAGCAGGTCTAGCAGCTCCTGTGGAGAGAAGGCAAGGTTAACCTTTCACATCCAGAGACCCCCTCTTCACCAAATTGTTTTCATGTTTTTGACACAAGAGCTCACACATGTTGAGATAAACAGTGATTACGTTGGCTTGACTCCTGTTGGAGAAAGGATTCTTAGCAGAGGTACTGGATGGTCGGAGTTAGCAATTGAAGACCATCTGAAAAGCTACCTCCATCTGCTGCAAGTGTTGGATTCAGCGGAACTCCCACTGGACTGAACAATCAAATTCAGCTACAGCACTGGTTTAATATAAAGGTGAGCACTTACTCTATTAACACCATCTAGCGAAGCCCAAACGCTTGTGAACAAATATTGATCTGGAAAAAGCTGCTAACTGCCAAAATTCTGTTTAATATCTAAGAGAGACAAGTCAGGACAGCGATTGAATAGATTTCACTGGCCTCTGTGAGTGGAATTCCAACAAACACCCAAACATCTCAATCTGCTTTCTTGCACTGAAGTAACCTGATAAGAGATGGTGTTACATACCTCTCTAACAGGTTGTAAGTGAACACAGGCCACCTGGCACAGAATCAGGGACACTACTACAACATCACAACAGACCTGAACACAATGAGCTCGACACTATCACAGAGAACACAGCCCACCTGTTTTGACAGTACATAAACCATGTTAGTTATTAACACCTTCCAACAACCAGGAATTGTTTCAGAATGTTTGTACAATGAAAGTAACATTTCAACATTTATCCAAGAATACTTTGATAGCAGCTCCGAATTGTTCAAACTCTATGGGAACTACAGAGGAATAAAACTAGGAATTGCATTGCCATCAATTCACTGTCACTGGATTCCAACCTCGAACTCCCTTCCTCTTTCCCCTGTGAATGTTGCTGCACCAGATGGTCTACTTAGTCTGAAAAAGATTAAAATGTTTTGAAGTGTAATATGACCATTGCCAGTGACATTAAAAGCTGATAATAGGTTTTCAAATAATAAGATGCAAAAAAATTCTGATTCTACATTGTGCCACGAAACATGTCCTGCATAACTGAGGCACAAAGAAAGTATACAGCATATTTCCATCTGCCTCGCTCAATCAAATATCTCTCGTTGCCAACAACCAATTTCAAAACTCTTGCTATCTGCTTTTTGTTCCTGAAACGCTCGTTCAGATTGGAACAACTTAGTCAGGGCTCTCAATTCTGAGGCACCTAATCGAATATTGTATTTCTGGCCGATAAAAATGGTTTTGAAGCGCGAGATGAAATTGAACTGTCTGAGATTCAGGGATCCGAATTGGACAATTTACAAAATGGTCAGGACCGTTGACAAGTTAGTCAGAGATAGCACTGAAACAAACTGTACAACAGACTTAATCCTAGAGGATACATTGCACAACTCCTCACGTCAAATATATTCACTGTACTTGAACATTCATCAGTGGAACTAACCAGTGGATTAATGTGAACGAGAATGTGTTCACAATGAACATAAATAACCACTGAGTTAATAAACTTCATAAGTCATTGTATTTAATAAAATGATTGAGGTGGGAAATATCGCCAATTAAAGCACAGATCCGGAGGCAATGGATTATTCTGTAAATTATTTTTACATATTCTTAAAACGGTCCATGAACTGGGGAGATTTTGCATGCACTGCATTAAGTCAATACTGCATTCCAGTGTGGAAAGCATTTCTGTTGAAGGAATCAGGGCAAGGTCATTTTCTTGTTAACTGCTTTTAATGAACGAAAATGTTTAAAAAGATATGAATTCAAAACATGCTTCTGTCTGGAGTTGCCCGCTTTAACAGATGTCTAAGTAAATGTGGGCACTGCTGCCTCACAGATCCTTGTCCCCAGGCTCGGTTCCAGCCTTGGGTGACTGCCTATGTGGAGTTTACACAATCTCCCCTGTGTCTGTGTGGATTTCCTCCCACAATCCAAAGATGTGCATGTCAGGTCAACTGGTCATGCTATATTGTCTATAGTGTTAGGTGCATTAGTCAGGTGTAAATATAGTGTCGTGGAATGGGTCTGGGTGGGTTACTCTTCAGACGGTCGGTGTGGACTTGTTGGGCCAAATGGCCCGATACATACTGCAGGAAATCTAATCTGAACGATTGTCACACTTAACAAATGTGAGCAGATTCCTTCGGATCGCTACATTGCAATAAATCGGTCAAGTATATTAATTAAAATAAATATTACTCTATTTTCAGAGTCTGAATAAACAACGTGCTCCGTTATCCTCTAGTTCATGTCTTCTGCAAATTTGTGAACTCTGCATATGTCTGAACACATCGATGTAAAATGCATTCTCTGCGTTTGCAGCAAGTACTCCCATGGTTTTAAGAATAGAGTTCCTACAGTATGGAAACAGGCCATTTGGCCCAAAAATTCCACATTGACCCTCTGAACAGTAAGTAGCCCAACCAGACCCATTCCCCATAATTTATATTTACCCCTGACTAATGCACTCTAACCTAGACATCCCTGAACACTATGGCTGTGCTAAATTGCACAAATCACCTGACCTGCACATCTTTTGGACTGTGGTAGGAAACCAGAGCACCCGAAGGAAACCCACGCAGACACAGGGAGAATGTGCAAACTCTACACAGGCAGTCACCAGAGGGTGGAATCGAATTTGGGATCTTGGCGCTGTGAGGTAGTCGTGCCAACCACTGAGCCACCATGCTGCCCTGCGAGTTCATGAGTGAATTATTTTAATTAATTCAAAATTTGTCCTTCGTCACATAATTCACGATAGCAGATATTTCCGAAAGAATAACTCTTCAGTTGATTTTTTTTGTAAAATGTAACTATTTAATTAAAATGCACAGATTGGGAACACATAAAGCACTGTGCAGATTAAATAATTCAGTTAATGTTTTATTTTTATCCTGCAAATCCAGTTTAATCAGGGACATAACAATGAATTAACTCAAGTTACATATGAAACTGATCAAAACAGTGAAACTGATCTGTTATTCATAGAATTGTGCAGAATTTCCAAATGGTCTTTGTCAATGATCTTTTCCAGTCAGAAAAATATGTATGTAGTGTACAGCGGAATTGAAAGGTGTTTCTTGATCAATTATAACACAGTCATGGCATTTTTGCTCAAGAGCAAGAACTATGAGAACATTAGACTTTTGAAATGCTATTTATATTTCTCTATGACTTGTAAACTGTTTAAAGACAGACCTTGTGATTGAACTAGACAGTGGAGTTCTGAATTTGGATTGGAAAGCATGGATTAGATTAATCCTTAATTATTACTTTTAAGTAAAAATGGTGCCCGAAGGTATCTGTTTTCACTTCATTTCTAAAACCTTTGCGATTTGCCTTTCACTTAATAATAGGCTTTATGAAATTTCAACTCGCATGCTGATTGCATTGAATGAGGAACCTGGAGCGGTTCACTGTCACCAACCGTGTTAACATTGCCAAACAATGTTGAAACCAGAAACAGTTTCCCAAATATAACACACTTAATGTTACCCAAGCACAGTCCTTCCTCAACAGATGAACGATCACCAGATCACAACATGGTGTTTTTGCAGCAGAACTGGCTCTGCAAACATTTTCAACAGAACCAAGAACATGATGTAACCTCACAAAAAAAAAACAAATTGAAATCTAACAAAGCTGCACAGAATCCAGCAAACTAATGATTATATTGGATGGAAATAACAAGTCATAACAACAACCTTGTTTGTGAGGGGACTTAACACTTAAAGCTGTAACGTTTCTGGCAACAGTTCAATTTATTTCCAACCTGCACACCCTTCTTGATCATGACAATCTTGTGAAGAGTACAGTAGAGCGGTTGAAGGCATATATTGATTAATCACTTCATCGTCAAAACAAAATTATTTGAATTGACAAATTTTACCACATTATAATTTTAAGTTAGTTTCAATTACATAATCTGATCAATTCTGCAGTTTCAGATTTTAGTCCCAAATTTTATTTTGAATGAGGCTACTCAAAACAAAATTCAGCTAGTTTACAATTAGAACTGAGTTTTTTTTTTAAAAAGTCAATACATTAAAAACTTGTTTTTTTCATTTCTCACACTTCCGGGTTTCTTCCTTAAGTTTGTTTTCAGTTACAAATGGATGTAATGTTTTCAATCAAGCAGAGAAAAATGTGTCCTATAAGTTTAACAAATGCAGAAATGATAAATGAAAAACAAAATAACTTCACAAATATTGGTAATGAACAATAATCCAGAGAGTCAATCTCCTCACCAGAAAGAAAACACCAATTACAGAAAGCATGACAACGCTGATCAATTTCACAAACTGAATAAGAATTCAATCAACTCTCTTCAACAGAATCAAGGAAAATAAAATCAGAATCCAATCAACTCAAAACAACAGATTTAAATGAAAGATAATCAGAATCCAACCAATTCAATTCAACAGAATCAAATAAAACAATTTCAAAAGCCAATCAACACAATTCAACAAAACCGAGTAAAATCAAAATTCAGAATCCAATTAACACAGTTCAAACTGAATCAACGAAAGCAAAGCCAAACTCCAATCAACTCAATTCAACAGAATCAAGTAAAACAAACTCAATCTAATGCAATATAGCACCGCAAGAAAATTGTATGAGTTTCTAACCTGCTTGTCATCAACAAAAATAACAAAATAAATGAGATAATATAATCATGGTAAGAACATATATTCAAGAAATGAATAATGATATTTTAGCATATTTTAATCATGTTTGGTAATATCTTGAACATCTTTGAATTCTTAGCATTTGTTGTTGATAATAAAACTCACAGTCAGGGTGTCACTAACATTAAACATTATTTATAGCTGACAGATTAAGAGACATTAGGTGTTTCAAGTAACCCAGCCACACAGAATGCCCATCTGATAAAAAAAAGAGATACACTGAGCAACTGACTCTATCATCACCATTTTAACTATTTGCTGAGCCTTAACTGAAGTCTATAATCAGTCTGAACAAAAATCAATCCGAACTAAACCAAACTCAGCACAGAATCTGAGTTTCATTTAATTCAGAAATTAATCACATGAATAGAAAGTTTTTAAAAATTAACTAAGAAAGTTCAAAGTTCTTACCTGAAGTCACTGTCACCATGGTCCCTTGGCCCCAGTATTCAAGATAGTCACAGTGTTACATTCTCTGGACTGGGTCACACAATAACTAGCTCTACATAAAACAAATCAAAAATCTACCATCATTTTAAATTTTCAGAACCACAGGCAAAATAAAGTCAGGATAAATCTGCATCACATAATTGCGCTAGTGAATTCTGATCATTCTTGATAAACTTTAATACTGTTTTATCCTTCACAGAGTAACACATGAGCTGATTCTCAAAATTCCCAACGGTGTATTGATAATTACCCAACACTTTTACAAATTAAATAATGATACTGGCATTAAACCGCACAGAACTAATACTGCACTGCAAGTTAACGCAGTTTGTAGAAGTAATCACTGACGAGTTTCAAACAGTGGAGGCTGAATAGGTTTTTGTATTGATCATAATTGCAGTGTCACCCAGTATCACAATGATGTAGACCAGTACACTCATTCTCTGTTCTTTACTCTAGGTCTCAATTTTCATTTGAAAGAGCCATTTAGTCCTGATCATGTTTAGAATTAATGCCATAGTTGACATAACAATTAGCAGTGATTTCCTGAGCTGTCAGATATATTAAAACTAACATTTTGTCCGAGCATTTAATTGATGGAAGTGTTAGCAGTACATATGACATGCCCAAAACATTGTCCCATTGTGTCACCAGTTTGCCAGTTTAAATGGTACATTTCCTCTTTGATAGTTTTGTAAGAGGCAGCCTGAGGTCTGCGTCAGATCGCAGTTGGTATAATTACATTTAAAACTCGTACTGACCGTCAGTTTATGATGGAATTGACAAAATGTTCACTCGAGCTGTTTTTGAATGGGTCCAGCCCTGGTTCCTCTCGCTGTGGTATCTTGCACAGTAATAGATGGCGGTGTCTTCGATCTTCAGGTTCCCCATGTCCAACGTGAAAATGTTGTTTGAATTGTCTTTGGACGCAGTAAATCGATTCTTAATCGCTGGTGCATAGTTACTGTCGGATGAACTATAGTACTGAAGCAGCCACTCCAGACCCTGTCCGGGAACCTGTCGGACCCAGTACATGTAGCTGCTGCTAAGATCGAAGCCGCTGGTTTTACAGGTCAGTTTCAGGCTGCCTCCGGGACGGCCAGACTCTGCCTCTGGCTGGGTCAACACAATCTCCGATTGGACACCTTTAAAAAAGAAAACAAATAAACAATGAGCATTAATTCTGATGAAATGATGGCTGAGTCTTTTACATTCCTGCGGTAGACTAACATTGAGACAGTGACAAAGACAGACTTGAACAAAAAACACTCACATGATAAGAAAGTTAGGAATATACTGAGAAAAATTGTCGAAACAATCATTCTGATAACTTGTGGGAAGCGGTTCTGTCAAGATCTTTCTAAACAGAGACGACCCAGGAGTGTTGAATTACGGTCTGGTGCCCAGGATTTATATGGCCATCGGAAAGGGCCGGCTTACAGCTTCCGCCTGTTGGTTTCCTGCTGGAGGCTCAGACTGGATCCTGGTCTCAGCTTGTACAGCCCGAACACATGGGATCATGGATTTACGAGGTTATGCTGAAACATGGACATATACACATCTTGGGATATTTATTTTGCTGAATAGCTTCTTTGGGAGTGTTTTTATTTAAATGGTGGAAGTAAAATTGAGTAGCTTCTGTTCTGTTTCACATGATAGTTGCAAGTATTTTGTTTAAAAAAAAACAAATTCATTCGGATGTTAGCTCCCTTTATCTCTACATTCATTCACAAGCAGATAAAACTAAAATCAAAGTTCAAACATATTACCAGCTAGTAAAACAATTGAGCTTGTTTTCCCAGGACACTGCCAGTCTCTGTCCCAATACAAAATAACATGTAATTCACACTAAACATTTCAAAATTCAATTTAGAGAACTGAACACAGAGCTTGTCCAAAGTGATTATATTTAGAATATTCAATTAGAAGTTAACTCCCTTTAATTCTACATTCCACCACAAGCAGATAAAGCTAAAAAGAACTTCAATAATATTATTAACCAACAAAATTAGTGACCTTATTTTTGCTGTCACTCAAAGTCTCTCTCACTTTACAAATTAACATACCATTTTTAATCTGCGTTTCTAAATTCAGTTTAGGCAACCTAATATGGAGCATGTCTGAAGTGATTATGTTCAGAAGGTGAGTGTATGTCACTAAACAGTTTGGACTCGGAGATTAGAAGCACCTCCTTACATTGCAGAATGTCTCTCCCTGCATCTTTTTTTTCAAATTGCTCTGACCCTAAAATGCATAGTAAAGGAAAGCTGTGTGCCTGAGAAACAAAAAAAAATGAGTTGGCAGTGATACATAACACCTAGGTAAACTTTTGAAAGAGCATCTAATGAACTAGAACAGGACAGTCCATACATCCATATCTAACAGTCTGGGTGCATCAGGAATGTTTAGTTAAATTAGAGAGTATTAAAATAATCATTACCACAGATGTAAGTTATAAACAGTACATGTCTCTGCTCACTGATAGCTCTGACAGGGGCACATAACTCATAAAAATCAGTAAAAATTCGCTGTTACACGACACCAGTGTTAACCATGTATAAAGGGCCCACTCAGGTTTAATGAGATGCATGAATCAGAGAATGGTGTAACAAGTGATGTGAGTTTGAACCAATTCAATGTTGTTAATTTACTTTGAGATGATAACAAATGTTACTGCAATGTGGGATTTTGGATCCATTAACTTCATATTCAGGAGCTTTAAAGATACTCAATAAACAGGCTGAACTAACCAGAACGTCATTGCATTCAATGTCATGTTTTCTGACAGTCACACAGTGAATGCTGTATTTAGTGACTTTCCTTTTTAAAGAAGAAATGCCAAGTGAAATGTATCCATTGAGAATCAATGGGAAAATATCGTTTGTTTGGTAGGATTTTACTTTAGTTGATTCATTTTCTCTGTATTAGGCCAGATACAATAGTTGGCAGCAATTAAACTGACTGCAGAAAAGGTCCTTGAGTTCCCAGTTTCATTTACTGGAAGCAGGTGGAGATTCTGCAGTGGATCAAAGATATTTTGTTTCACTGTTGACCAGTTGGTGGAAAGCAAACTGCAAACCATAACCACCGCCTCCTCAGAAACAAATCCACTCAGCAACAATGCTGGAGGAAAGTTTATTTTTCAGTTATGTAACTTGGAGAACTAGTCACTCCTCTCATTGAAGGAAATATTCGCAGAGTCTCAGACACAACCTTAACATCAACAGTTCATTTGAGGATCACTACAGCACTGTTTAATATTGAGAAAAATTGATATATAGTCAGAGAGTCATGTAGTGATACAGCATGGTTACAGATACTTCGGTCCAACCAGTCCATGCCAGTCATAATCCCAAACTAAACTAATCCCACCTGTGTGTACTTGGCCCATATCGTTCCAAACATTTGATATTCATTTACTTATCCAAATGTCTTCTGAAGGTTGTAAGACCATCCCACACAAAAACCATTCTCTGTGTAAAAAGTTGTCTCTGATATGTTTTTTTTAATTTTTCTCCTCTCATTGTAAAAACATGTTCCCTATTGTTGAAATCTCCCACCATAGGGAAAATTCGCCAATGTCTTAGTCAAAAATTGAAAACAATCCCAGCTCCAAACAATTACAAAATATCACTATGGATCTTCCTCGAGTCCAAAAAAGATTGTCCCCTTTGATCAATGATTTGTAAAATTTACTCGTGTATCTACTGTGATAGACGTTTTCAAATAACTTCTTAAATGCAAATGGTTCACATCAATCGGATTAAAGTAACATTTTGTGCACTACCCCACACACAAAAAAAAAACTAGTTTGTTAACATGATTTGCTCTGAGGAAGTCTACGATGGATTCTTTTATCAAACAAAATCATTTCCACTGTTGTGAGCGCTCGGCTATCTTCTGTGCAATGGTCTGAATTTTAAGTTGTGTCTGACTGCAGATGAAACTGGCTGATCTGGGTAAAAGTACAGTTTGTGCCTTTCACATTGTTGATGTATATTGCTGACTTTAGTTGAATAAAGAGGTGTTGTCTCAGGCATCGTCTGGCACTATTAATTAGACCATTAATTTCCACATCACTAGCCAGATTATCAGGTGGAGTTTATTGATATGTGATATTTTTGAAATGAAAGCTTCGTACATTTCCAGTACAAATCATGTCAATTAGAGCCATTCACCTTTCCACTCATGGCTTGATAAACCTATATGAGGTCGCCCTCCCGAACTCTCACCCTCCAGTGATAAAGGTTCCAGTCTATCTGGAATTCCAACGGTGGTTCTGTTCCCTCACATTCTGCTGTTTAAGATCCTCCTGCCACCCCAGGTCCACAGACAGTGTCCCTTGATACCAGTTCAAAGAAATGAAAGGACCTTGTCCCACCATATTTTTCAATTTTCTTTGGCTTCAAACACCATCAAAAATAAATGTTTGTGTAATTGCTGATTTATGGGAGAATGCCGTGTACACAATATCTGCTGAAATACCTGCCATACCATCCTGAATCTGGTTCGCAGGTTCATCTGTTGCTCACAAATGCAACCAGACATCAGGTAACAATGAACATCGCCCACACCCAACCCTCCACCATTCCCCTCTGTACTTTGCACTTTGTGAAATCCGTGTTGTCAATAATCAGTTAAAAGAAAGTTTTTTTTTAAACTTTCTTAATTCATGTTGCTGATCTTGGCTGAGTAAAGGTATGTTGCTGTCAGCATTTCTGGGGAACATGTCTGCATTTTTTCCATGTCAGTTTACAATGATATTAAGTCAAGAATTGTCAAAATGTCCTGAGAAACAACGTTTAGAAATGGGCCTATTATCTCCTCAGGGCTGTACCAACTGTTTGAATATTGATACAGTTCTGCCCCTACGTTTTCCCCATAAACCATGATTTACAGCATTGGAGGTCATATCTATGTTGATAATGGATTAGACCCTACACAATGTTCCCGAATGTTTACAGTGCTATCACCTGCAGGGTTATGGACAACATGCTATAAATTGGGTGTTGGCTGGAAGGCTCTGTCTTCACGTGATACAGGTGCGATGGGCGAAGTGATCTCTCTCTGTCGTGAAAATTTCTGCTACTCTAAATTCATCTTTCCTACTTTGTCTCGTTCAGAGGCTCTTCATACCAGAAATATTCCAAGCATTCGTTTCAATGAGATCAATACACTCCACCTGATAGTCTGGCTCGTGATGTGGAAATTAATGGTCTAATTAATGGTGCCAGATGATGCCTGGGACAACATCACTTTATTCAACTAAAGTCAGCAATATACATCAACAATGTGAAAGGCACAAACTGTACTATATCCAGATCAGCCAGTGTCATCTGCAGTCAGACCAAAATTCAGACCATTACACAGAAGATAGATGAGTCCTCACAACATTGGAAATGATTTTGTTTGATAAAACAGTCCATCATAGACTTGCTTTGAGCAACTCGTGAATATTGCTTGATTTTTTTTTCCGTGGGGTAACACATGAAATTAGATTACTTACAGTGTGGAAACAGGCCCTTCAGCCCAACAAGTCCACATCGCCCCGCCGAAGCGCAACCCACCCATACCCCTACATCTACCCCTGACCTAACACTACGGGCAATTTAGCATGGCCAATTCACCTGACCTGCACATCTTTGGACTGTGGGAGGAAACCGGAGCACCTGGAGGAAACCCACGCAGACACGGGGAGAATGTGCAAACTCCACACAGTCGCCTGAGGTGGGAATTGAACCCGGGTCTCTGGCGCTGTGAGGCAACAGTGCTAACCACTGTGCCACTGTATTCCGACTGATGTGAACCATTTGTACTTCAAGTTATTTGAAAATGTCCTTTATAACAGATATGTGAGTAAATTTTAGAAATCATTGATCAAAGGGACATTTTTTTTGGATTCAAGGAAGATCCATAGTGATATTTTGAAAATGTTTGGAGCTGTGATTGCTTATATTTTTAACTAAGACATTGGCATACAGTGCACAACTTCACAATTTGCTGTAACATGAAATTCGTAACCACTGTGAACCTGGAAGGTGATGGTTCAGAATTTAACAAGGACCTAACAAGGTTCGTGAATGGACCAACGAATGATTCATGAAATTTAACAAAGGCATTTCTGAAATGATTAATTTAGCTAGGATGAATGTAGACACACAAATTCACATCTCTGTTTGCATTTCAATATACTATAAATCACTTTTCTATTATATCCTAAAATACCTGCGTCTTCGTTCATATTTAATAAACTCTATCTTGTTCCAGTGTTATGATAGTTTCTTTATTTACTTCACTCAAGACTGTATGCTGTATTCTTGCCTCAGTATTGACCAAACTCAGTTTGGTGCCAGCTTATATCACTTGAGCTGCTTTTTCAGGAAGTGAATCTCTCCACCTGTTATGTCAAAATAATCTGTTCATGCTTAGTTTGAAATTAATCCTGTTAATATCATCCCAAATTCAGGCTCGGTTATTTTGTATTTATTCATTGGAAATGAACAGAATATGACTGATCTGTTCTTGGTGGAGTGGGAGAGGGAGTTAAAGTGTTCAGCCACGGGGCCGTGGGGTTGGTTTGCACTGGTGTCCCAGAGATGATCTCTGAAATGATCAGCAAGTTAGTGTCCGGTCTCCCAGATGTAGAGGAGACCATGTCAGGTGGAACAGACACAGCAGATGACATTTGTTGAAGTATAAATAAATTTCTCTGGATCATTTGGGGCCTTGTCGGAGGTGAGGGGGAGGTGTGGGCGCAGATTTTGCACTTCCTGTGGTGGCAAAGGAAGGTGATAGGGGTGGGAAGTGGGCTGGTGGAGGGGCATGGACCTGACGAGGGAGTCGCAGAGGGAATGGTGCCACCAGAATGCAGATAGGGGTAGGGAGCGAAATATACCCGAGTGATGGGGTCTGTTTACAGGCGGTGGAAGCAGCGGAGGATGATATGATGTATGCAAGGTCGGTGCATTGGAAGTTGAGGACCAGGAGGGCTCCCTGTTGAGGTTGGAGGAACGGGGTTCAAGGGCATCGTCGACAACGTGGGAGGGGAAATTGCAATTTTTGAAAAAGGAGGTTATCTGGGATGTTTTATGGTGGAACTGGTCCTCCTGGGAGCAGGTGCGGTGGAGGCAGAGGAATTGACAATAAAGGGATGGCATTTTTACGGGAGGTCAGGTGGGAGGAGTGTAGTCCAGGTAGCTGTGGGAGTCAGAAGGCTTGTAGTAAATGTTTAGTTGGTCACTGGAGATAGAGGTGGAGAGGTCTCGGAAAGGGAGCGAGGTGTCCGAGATGGTCCCTCTGAAGTTTAGGTCAGGGTGGAAGGTCTTATTAAAGTTGATGAACTGTTCAACCTCCTAGTGGTAGCATGAGGTGGCATTGATACAGTCATCAATGTAGCGGTGGTAAAGGTGGGCAATGGTACCAGTGTAGCTGTGCAAGATTGACTGTTCCACATATCTGACGAAGAGGCAGGCATAGCTGGGGTCTTTCCAGGTGTCCATGGCTACCCCTTTGGTTTGGAGGAAGTGGGAGGATTGAAAGGAAATGTAGTTGAGGTTGAGCATGTACTGCTTGGGTTGGCGTGACAGGAAGAAACGGAGATCTTCGAGGCCTACATCATGGCGTTTGGATGTGAACAGGGCCTGGACATTCTGTTCATTCTGGGGCTTATCAATTGCTTGCAGTTATTATGGAACTGCAAGGACAATGGCTGGGAACTCGGAGAAACCAATGATTAGGTCTTCTGCTTGAAGCAAATTTTGACCAGAACATTTAAACACCACAAAGCTCGCTGTAGGAAATGCCAGTGCTGCAACTTTTAATAATATTTGAAACTTTGTTAAAAATAGGGATTTTTAGTCATAGTTTCTGAAATAATCAAGAAAATAATTAACCGTTAGAACAAGCTCATTCAAAGAGAGAGGATTTGCAAAGTTTGAATCCATACAGTGCTGTGGTTTATTTGAATTCAATGTCGGTCAGAGTTAGATACTGACAAGGTGATCTCTCCATATATTGATTCTGTTAATCTGACAGACCGACATACCTGTCTGTACAAAACTGTATTATTTGTTTAGTTGATCAAAATTTAGAAAACAGATCAAACAGAATGTATTCGGCTGGGGAGGTGATGGATACAGAAGGCAGAATCAAAAACTGGGAACATTAAATCTGAAGAGAGAGTAACAAGGAGTACAAGATCAAAGACATGACAAGGTGCATGTCGATATGTTCCAGACGTTAGTGAATCGAATGAGCTTGTTCGATGGTCGAGAGACTCGTCCGATGATGTCCTGGACTCAGACCATGAAACAGAGATCGAAATGTCGATTTGCAAATGTCACTTCGATGTGATCGCTTCACACTCTGTGTCCTGATATAGGCCACATTGACAGATGTTTCCGCCAGATTGCATCCCCTGGGTTTATTTTCTGATCAGAAGTGAGATGTGTGGCTTGCTGCTGGCACATAGAAACAGGAAGTTGCGCGCCAGCTGAGAATGATCCATCAGGCGCTACTTTCCGTATTATCAGCACAAACAGTCTTCCTCCCTCTGAGGGTGAACACACACTGACAGGGTCAAGAACAAGCGGACAGATTGCTGTAGGTCTCAACATTGTATTCAATTCCATTCCCATTTCCCAGAATGAAACAGAAGAGACACAAGATTATTTCAGCTAGAGTAAATTATCTGTCAGAGAGATAAGAAGAGTTACCATCAGGTGAAAGGAGCTAAATGACAATACGTAGTTTCGCTCATAAACCTGTGCTTAAAAGTAGAAGGCTTGAGGGAAGTTAATAAGTAAATCTAAGAGACAGCATCAATTAAAATTTGGGAAAGTAAAGTTTAAGCAATAAAATTCAGCATGGTAACTCTTCTTATCTCTCTGACAGATAATTTAATCTAGCTGAAATAATCTTGTGTCGCTTCTGTTTCATTGTGGAAAATGGGAATGGAATTAAATACAATGTTGAGACCTACAGCAATCTGTCCGTTTGTTCTTGACACTGTGGAAGTGATATCATATCGGAAGTGGTTGATTCTGTTTTCCGGAGAGGCAATAAGATGTGACATCGGGTGTAAAAAGTGGATGTAATGCTTCTTGACTTCAATCAGGTTTTTAACCAGATCTTGCATCTTCAAAAAGGTAAGGGTTCATGGGATCTGGTGCAGTTTGGCAAATGCATCGAAGGTTTATTTGTTGGCAGAAGGTGATGTTTGAAGGTAGTCATTGTGAAGACATCTTGTGTCCAGTGGCTTATTATCTGACTTGGTGCTGGATCCTTTGATGTTTGCAGAGTATATGAACGGTCTAGTCAAGAATGGAGCCATTTTGATTAGTAAGTTCAAAGATGAGGTGAAAAACATTTGGTTTTGCAATTAGTGAGGAGGAAAGCCAGTGTGACATCGATGACCTTGCCTGTCGGAGAGAAGATTTGAAAACAGAACATTATATCCTAAAGTCTGTGAAGTAAAGCATTTTCGAGACTAACAATTTAAGTGAATATATGATGTATTGTTGGAATCTACAAAATACAAAGGATAAGCGATCTTCAGGAATCCTGAAGAAGGGCTCATACACGAAACGTCAATTCTCCTGCTCCTTGGATGCTGCCTGACCTGCTGCGCTTTTCCAGCAACACATTTTCAGCTCTGATCTCCAGCATCTGCAGTCCTCACTATCTCCTCGATATTGTGGCTAGACCATTAATTCAGGAAGCTGGGGTCTGAGCCCACAGTGCTGCCACATCAAGTAGTGAATTAAGGTTGATAATTAAACAACTCATTGAAGGAATAAGCTCCACAAATATTCCCTTGCTCTGCTTTGGAAAGAACAACACATCAGCGCAAAAGTTAAGGCTGAAGCATTCACAGCAACCTTCAGCCAGATGTGCCAATTGTCTGATCCATCTCAGCATCTTCCATAGATCACCAATGTTACAGATACCTGTCAGCAGGGAATTCGCTTCGCTCCACGTGAACTCAAGACACTGTTGGGCGAGTGGCACTGGTTACTGCAAATGCTATGGAGCCTGACAAAATTCTGGCAATAATACTGATGACTTGTGCTAGCCAAGCACTCCCGGTACAGCTACAACACTGGCATGGACAATCTGGAAAATAGGCCAGGTATGTCCTGGGCACAGAAAACAGGTCAAACCACCCTGGTGAATTACTGCCCCATCAGTCCATGCTCAATCATGAGTTAGGTATCGGAAAGTGCTTTCCACAGTGCTATCAAGCAGTACTAGCTCAGCAATAACCTGCATAAATGTGGGTCATGCAAGGCCTACTCAGCTCATGACTGAATTACAGACTTGATTTAAACATGGACAAAGAACTGAATTCCAGAAATGAGGGGAGAGTGACAGCCCTTCACATTAAAGTCACATTCGACAGAGTGTGATATTATGGAGTCCTAGCAAAACTAGATTCAATGGGTATCAGTTGACAAACTCCCTGCTGCCTGCAGTCAGACCTCCCACATTGGAAGATGGCTCTGCTTGTTAGAGGTCAGTCGTCTCAGCCAAAGCAAATCTCTGTTGGAGTTCCTAAAGAAAGTGTTCTTGGCCCAATCATGTTCCGCTGCTTCAGCAATGACCTTCCCTCCATCAGAAGGTCAGAGGTGAAATGTGCATTGATCTAGCACTTTTTCTGTGACTCCTCAGTCCACATTCAAACGCAACAAAATCTGGACAATATCCAGACTTGAGCTGACAAGTGACAAATAGCATTCACACCACAAAACTGCGAGACAAAGACCATTGACAATAGGAGTGAAGCTAACCAAAACCCCTTGACATTCAATAGTGTTACCTTCACTGAATCCCTCACCATCGACATCCTGGGTTTTATTGTTCATTAGAAATTGAGCTGGACACTCCATATAAATACAATGTTTGTAACAACAGGACAGAGGTGAGGAATACTGCAGCGAGTAACTCACCCTTCTGACTTGCAAAGACAATTGACTATAAGAGACAGAAGTCAGGAGAGTAATAGCACAGCTCACCCCTTGACTGGATAGGAGCACCTTCAACTGCACTCAAGAAGTTAGGCATTGTCCAGGACAAAGCATCCCACTTGATCAGCAGCACATCCACAAGCGTCCATTGCCTCCATATCTGATGCTTAGTACCAGCCGTATGCTGAAAAATGAGTTGCTGGAAAAGCGCAGCAGGTTAGGCAGCATCCAAGGAGCAGGAGAATCAACGTTTCGGGCATAAGCCCTTCTTCAGGCATACCTGCCATATGCACTATCTAAAATACTGCACTGCAGAAACTTAGCCACTTCCTTAGACAGTACCTTCACACTACCACTTGCATCTCGATGGACAAGAATAGCAGATACATGGGAACAGCACCACTGTAAGCTCCTCTCGAAACCACTCCTGACATGGAAATATATCATCGATCCTTTACTGTAACTGGGTCAAAATCTGGAACTCCCTTCCTCAGGCCATTTTGGAACATGTTATTTCAGAAAGGCAGCTTACTGCCATCTTCTGAAGGACACCTGCAGACAACTGAAAGCAACCACCGTGTTCCATGAGTCAATAAAAAAAATCATTCAAGCTAACATGACAGTTTGAGAAAGTGGTTGAGGAGGCACTATGGGTATTTAATAAGCAATCAAAAGGTTTGGAGCAAAGTTCCAGAATCAATCTCTACCATGGTAGCTTCAATTCATGAAAGAGTATGAAAAGAAAATGCTGGGGTAATGAATGATAATCACAGACCTACCAAAGTTTTGAAACATGTTACATGGTTCAGTATTGTCCTTCAGAGGAGGATGTGTGACTTTCCTACCTGGCCTGCCTACCTGTTCAACAAAAAGGCGATGGTTCCTTTCCTGTGCCGAACCTGACTAAGAAAGTGAGGACTGCAGGTGCTGGAGACCAGAGTTGAGAGTGTAGTGCTGGAAAAGCACGGCAGGTCAGGCAGCATCCAAGGAGCAGGAGAATCAACGTTCCAGGCATAACAACTTCATCAGGTATCTTAATGAAGGCCTCATGCCCGAAACCCCGATTCTCCTGTTCCGGATGCTGCCTGACCTGCTGTGCTTTTCCAGCACTACAGTCTCGACTGAGAAGCCATTTGGTTGTAATAAAGCTTAAGAAAGTTCAACCATAATTAGCCGAGCAAGATGGCAGACCTTCAAAAAGGCAGCTGATGACTACCTTCTTGGGATATGTGACTAACTTTTTCATAAGTCAGTGCAGAATTCAAAAATGCAAATTATGGTGAGTCAGGCTGTTCAGACAGAGCCCGGTACACATTTAAGATTGATGATTGGATGCAAAGTCTCCTGTGGTGTTGCTGTGAACAGCAAGAGAGTTCTTGCCAGTATTGCACTCCAATATTTGTTCATGAAGTAAAGTGTCAGATTTATTGCATTTCTGTGCTTTCTGTGCATTTCCCACATTAGGATCACAGTGGTGATATCATGAGACCAGGATTCTCGAACTCCAGTTTGATGTTGAATGGCCAGGGTTTGGAATACCATCGTTTGCCCAGGGTGAAATTTGAATTTAAAGAAATCCTGGAATCAGAAAGAAAGCCAAATGGTGACCATGTAGCCCGAGTCAATGGAAAAATACAAAAACAGCTGCTGCACGAATGCCAAGGCATCTGTCACCTTTCCATGGTCTGGCCGACATGAGATTCCAGACCCACTGGGAAGTAATTGACTGTGTTCTGAAGTGGCTTTAGCAAGTTATTCAATGGGCAATTGGGGATAGGGACTCATCGCTGACCCTAACCAGAAAGTAAACGTGTAACAAAACCTCACAACAACTATATCAATTAAATGTAATTGTTGCGGCAGTTCCTGATGTCATTTCAAGTATTTCATGTGAATGTTCTAACACACACTTTGAGTGATGTTGCACCGTCTAAACGGACTACAATATAAATCATTGGTCATTCAGAGAAGATCAGTTCAACATTTAAGTTTAATTGTAGAATTTTCAGCACTGAATTTTTAACCTAAATAAAAGTTTTCAATCAATAAAATCTGTTGCAATTCGTCTTCATAAATTTGTATTCACTTCTACAAATGGTCAATATTCTTAAAACATACTTGTTTCGATTTGAATCTTACCAACAAATCACTTTGTTCATCTGGCTTTGCTGTCATCATCACTTCCTTGAAGCCAATTAAGCATTTATGTAAATAGACACAGAAATAGAATTCTCAGAATAGATTACAGAACCACAAAACCCTAATTTATATTTCCCCACAAGCACAGCACACGAATTGTGGAAAAAATGCAAATAACTCAATGGATTCCAATACTAATTGATGTTAGGACTTTTTAATACATAAGTTGTATGATTGTTGAATGACAGAAGTATCAGTTCTCATATTTAGTCAAAAATCTATAATTCAGAGATACATTGGCACAGCTAATATTTCTGTCTCTATTTTTCTCTCTTCCCCTCCTGCCTTCTCCCCTTTTTTCTTTATATCTGATGCCGTGTTTTGCCTCTCCACAATCGGACGATGTTTTCCTTAATAACCTGATCCAACACCTCACCAACATATCCTCTCAGCCACATTCATCCATGTCATTAGAGAGATTTGAGTCAAGATTTTCTCAAAAATCTGTCTGAGTATTGAGTGATCTGGAAATGCTTGATAGGAATGAGGCTGCAAGACTGTGATAGCGTTTTCATTGTATCTCAGCAGTATTATTCTTGGCTGAGGAATGTTTAATGGTTCAGGGCAATGCTTATTCAGACTATAATTAACCTTTACTGCACATCTCATGGAATGTTTAATATTGTCGAGGTCGATTTATTCTGTATCGACTCTGTGTTGTACCTACTCTGGGAGGGTTTTTTTTAGGGAATCCTGGACGCAGCTCTATTCTATGTCTAAACCAAAATATATTTGACATGATTGCATTGGACAGCACAATATAGAGGGAGATTTACCCAGCCCATTACATGAGCTGTACAATCACAGAAAACATTTGATGTAGCCGTGTAAAGGGGCTTGGACTCCTACCCACTGTCTTTCTGGTTTTGAAATGCTTGATACCAGAATAAAAAGGGAACAACACTATGCACCGAAACTTTGTTATACAAGCAGATTATCATCTACAGGCACATACGCAAATCATCTATGAACAACCCTTGCAGTGTTTAATGGATGAGTGCTGAGAGAGCTTTAATATGCAATTCGTGTCTATTCCATGCAACACATGCTGACAGTGTGCTTGATATGGTAGTTTAAATGTAGTTTTGATTTGTCTTTAACCTTTTCTGTGACAGTCGTGGTTGTGTTTGACAAATATTCAACAGAACTGGAGGACTCTATGGCTATAAATGCGGTCACTGCATTCAAGGCAGAATGCAATGCCATCAAACAGGGAGAAAGATGATCCCTGTCTTTTTTCATGATGAGGAGAGATTGAAGCAGCTGGGCTTCAAACATGAAATTTAAATGTGGCCTATATAATTCTGAAAAGAGTAACTTAGAGCAAAGGTCAATGACAGGGAACCAGAAGCAGCTTGTTCAGCCAATGGAGTTTGGTCTTCCAAACAATGACATCATGGCTGAACTGATAATCCTCACCTTCACTTTCCATCGTTTTAACTGTAAGCATTGATTCAATTACCAGATCAAAATCTGTCCATTTCAGCCTTCGAAATACTGAATGACCCAATCTCGACAGTCTTCTGTGGAAATGAATTCCACAGATTCACTACATTCTGGGAGACAAAATTCTGTTCTGCCTGAAATTTGTGACCTCTAATTCAGAGATTCTACTCCCTGGTCCGAAACTCTCCCACAAGGGGAAACAACATTTCTGCATTTACACCATCAAGTTTCCTGAAAATAATCGATGTTTCAGAATGTCACCACTGAATCTTCTATGTTCCATTGAGTATAGGCCCAAATGACTCAATCTCTACTCTCAAGACAGTCCCTGTATTCTCAGGATCAGTCGACTAAACCTCGTGTGGATTGTCTCACATTCCAGTGTACCATTTCTTTGTGATTTGAGTCCAAAGAACAATTCACAGTATTCCAGCTGTGGTAAGAATAGAGGTTTTTTTCAGTTTTAACAAAGATTATAGTCATACAGACATCCAGCAAAGAAACATACCCTTCGGTCCAACTGCACTGACCAGACATCCCAATCTGAGTGAGTACCATTTGCCAAACATTTGGCCTATCTTCCTCTAAATGTTACCTGTTCATACACCCATCCAAGTGCCTTTTAAATGCAGTAATTGAACCCGCCTCCACCACTACCACTGGCAGCTTTAACCATACATACACGTGAAAAGGTTACCCCTCAGGTTCTTTTCAAACGTTTCTCCTCTCACCTTAATCCGCTGTCCTCTAGTTTTGGACTCTCTCACTCGAGGAAAAAGGCCTGGGCTATTCACCATATCAATGCCCCACATGATTTTATAGGTCTTGTTCAGGCCACTCCTCAGCCTCCTTTCCTCTCACTGCAGGGAAGAGAAAAGCCCCAGCCGATTCAGCCTCACCTTATACCTTAAATACTCCAGTTCCAGCATCATTCTTGGAAATCTTTTCCACACCCTCTCAAGTTTCACAAAATCCTTGATAGAAATGGTCAGCAGGATTTGTCTGTAATAATTCTAAATGTGGCCTCACAAAATGTTCCGTACAGCTGAGACATGACATCTCGACTCCTCCACTTAATGTTATGACCGATGAAGGAAAGCATGCCAAACACCATCTTCCCCACTCTGTCTCCCTGCAACTCCACTTTCAAGGAATGATGCATCTGCACCCTTTGGTTTCTTTGCTCAGCAAAACTCCCCAAGGCCCAGCCATTAATTATATAAGTCCTGCCCTGGTTTGCCTGACAAAAATGCAACACCTACATTGATTTAATGAAGCATGGGTTCATGAAAGGCAAGTCATCTTTAACTGATTTATTGGAATTCTTTGAGGTTATAACGAGCATGGTAGACAATGGGGAACTGGTGAATCTGGTGTATCCTGATTTCCAAAAGGCATTCAGCAAGTTGCTGCACAAAAGGCTGCTGCATAAGATAAAGATGGACAGTGTTACGGGCAATGCATTAGCATGGACAGAAGAATGGTTAACTAACAAAAGGCAAAAATTGGGGATAAATGGGTGTTTTTCTGGTTGACAATCAGTGGCTAGTGATGTGTCTCAGGGATCAGTGTTGAGAATGCAATTGGTTACAATTGTTGGGACTGCAATTGTTTACAATTCAGGTAGATTGCTTCGAGTTAGAGACCAAGTGTAGTGTGTTGTAGTTCGCAGAAGCCACTTAAATGAGTGATAGGCCAAAGTGTGCAGAAGGATATAGACAGGTTAAGGGAGTGGGCAAGGGTCTGGCAGATGGAGTACAATGTTAATAAACGTGAAGTCATCCATTTTGGTAGGAACTATAACAAAGTGGTCTACTTTAAAATGGTGAAAAATTACAGAATGCTGCTGTGCAGGGGGACCTGGGTGTTCTTGTGCATGAAACACAAAAGTATGGTTTGCGAGCACAGCAGCTAATTTGGAAGACAAATGGAATAATGTCCTTCATTGCCAGTGGATAGAGTTTAAAATTAGGAGCTGCAGCTGTATCGGGCGCTGGTGTGGCCACACCTGGAGTACTCTGTACATTCTTCATCGCCTTACATGAGATGGCACTGGGGTGGGGTTTGCTGAGGAGTTTGACTACGTTGATTCTGGAAATGAGGGGGTTGGCTTATGAGGAGAGATTGAGCAGACTGGGATTATACTCGTTGGAATTCAGAAGAATGTGGGAGGGGATTGTAAAATTATAAATGGGATAGATAAGAGAGAAACAGGGGGGCTCAAAGTTTGTGAGAATATTTGTAGCTCAGGTGCTCATTGTTGTGGTTCTGTTCACCGAGCTGGGAATTTGTGTTGCAAATGTTTCATCCCCTGTCTAGGTGACATCCTCAGTGCTTGGGAGCCTCCTGTGAAGCGCTTCTATGATGTTTTCTCCGGCATTTATAGTGATTTGTATCTGCTGCTTCCGCTTGTCAGTTCCAACTGTCCGCTGCAGTGGCCGGTATATTGGGTCCAGGTCGATGTACTTATTGATTGAATCAGTGGATGAGTGCCATGTCTCTAGGAATTCCCTGGCTGTTCTCTGTTTGGCTTGTCCTATAATAGTAGTGTTGACCCAGTCGAACTCATGTTGCTTGTCATCTGCATGTGTGGCTACAAAGGATAGCTGGTCAAGCCAAAGTCTTCACCCAAAGGGTTGTGAATCTCTGGAATCCCCTGCCTAGTGAAGCATCTGAGGCGAACCTGCTGAATGTTTTAAAGGTGAAGATAGATTTGTGAAGAGTAAAGGAATGAAGGGTTATCGTGAGGGGTGGGTAAGTGGAGTCTCAGTCCATTGAAAGATGATCCACGATATTATTGAAAGGCAGGGCTGACTCATGGAGTCAGATGGCCTACTCCTGATTGTATTTCTTATGTTTGGATGTTGTTATGTTCCAACAGACCTCCAATTCAATACGTAATGCTCTCTAACTACTAAATAAAAACTGAAAGAACTGTGAATGCTGTGTATCAGAAACAAAAGCAGAAACTGCTGGAAATGCTCAGAAGGTCTGGCAGCATCTCTGGGGTGAAAGGCTCACCAGTTTATGGTTCCCTGGCTTTTCCATCCAACTTTCTTCAATAATGCTGCCCCATTAGTCACTCTCCAGTCTTCTGGCATCTCATCTATGATTATCAACGATACAAATATCTCAGCAAAGTGTCCAGGAATCTCTTCCCTAGCTTCCCACAAAGTTCTGGGAAATACCTAATCAGGTCTCTAGGATTTATTTCCATTTTTCTACTTTAGACCTCTAACACCTCCGTTTCTGTAAAATGAACTCATTTTAAGATCACATTATTTATTTCCCAAGTTTCTTCGCTTCCATGCTCCTGTCTACTGTAAATATTGATGCAATATACTTGCTTAGAGTTTCTGCCATCTCCTGTGGTTCCATGCATGGAAAGCCATGTTGATCTTTAAGGGCTGTATTCTCTCCTTAGTTATTCTTTTAACCTTCAAATAATTTTAGAATCTTTTCGGATTCTCCTTCATTCTATTTGCCACAGCAATTTTATGTCCTCTTTTTTACCTCATGATTTCCTGTTTAAGTATACTCCGACTGCCCTTATACCCTTTTCAGGATTCACTCAATCCCAATTGTCTATATCGGATGAATTCCCCCTTCTTTTTCTTGACAGGAGTTACAATTTCCCTCATCATTGAGCTTTCCCCATGCCTTGCCCTTCACACAAACAGAAACATACCATCACTGAACTCTCATTGTCTCATTCTTAAAGGCCTCCCACTTGTCAGCCGTCCCTTTACCTGTGAATAACCTCCCCCAACCAACTTCTCAAAGTCTGATACCATCGAAACTGGCCACACTCGTATTTGAAACTTTTCATTTTTAAATCAATTCTGTCCTTTCTCATCATTATTATTAAACCAATAGATTTATGATCACTTTCCCTGAAGTGTGCCCCTGTGGACACCTCAGTCACTTGCCCTGCCTTGGTTCCCAACAGAAGGTCAAGTATTGTGAACTGTCTAGTAGGTGCATCCACATATTGAATAACAACATTTTCTTGTTCACACTTAACCAATTTCTCCGCATTCCAAGATCTTAACACTACCCCAAACTCTGTTTCGAAAGTTAAAATTCACTACCATTATCCGTTTTTTCTTACAGATAGCATAATCGCTTGTAAATTTCCCACTAACTATTAGGAGGCCCATTTTACAATCCCAGCAAGGTCATCACCTCTTTCTTATTTTTATGTTTCATCCATATAACTTCACTGGGCAGTCTCCAAGACATATCCTCTCTACATCCAGCTTTAATGTTCTTTCTAACCAAAAACACCACTCCATCTCCTCTCTTGCTCCTCTGTCTATACATTCTATAGCATCTATATCCTGGAACATTAAGCTGCCAGTCCTGTTCATCCCTGAGCCACATTTCTGTAATGGTAATGATATCCTTGTCCCACATTCCCATCTATGCCCTATGTTCATCTGTCTCATATATCAGGCCTCTTGCATCAAAGTAAATGCAGTTTCACAGCCTTCCCTCGCTCTTGCCAAACTGTTATCTGCCTTGACCCCTAGAACTGCTCACCATATCACACCTCAAACATTTCTCTTTTCTCACGATCTTGTTGGTTCCCACCATCCCCCTTACTGGTTTAAAACCTTCAGCATACTGCTAGCAAATTTCCCCACAAGAATATCGGTCCCCTTCCAATTCAGATCCCTCTTATACAGGTCATTTCTATCCCTGAAGAGATCCCAATGATTGAAAAATGGGAATCCTAACACCTGCAGCAGCTCCTCAGCTACACATTAGCTGCTCTATCTGACTGTTCCTAATCTCAATATTCCATTAGTTTTTAAACAAATCCCAACATGACATTTGCCATCTTTATTGACAGTTGAAATTAAAAGCTAACTTTTTGTGGTTTGGAGATGCAGACTCCCTGTAGATTTCTGAACACAATCTCTATCTTGCCTGTTAAAATACATAACTTCACGGTTTATGTCTGTTCTCATTTATTTCATCCACATTACATTATTATGCAAAGCTCCTTGTTCACTCTCTTGTCCTATCTGTATCCCTCCGCAAACTTCTTTTTGGGTCATATTCACCACTTGTCTCCGCTCCAATTTTTGAGTCATTCGCAAACTTGCCTACAATATATTCACTTTCCTCATCTAAGTCATCAAAATACTTTGTAATTTTTTTTTGTCCCCAGAACAGATGTATGTGGTACTCCACAGGTTGACATCCTGTACAATAAAACACTTAATCAAACTTTTCTGATTGGGATTTCAAAAACCCTCTCTCCATGTTAATACAGTCCCTCCAAAGCCAAGGCTCCTTTCTTATTCAGTAATCTTATCCATGGGTGCTATCAAACACATTCAGAAAATCAAAACATATTACAATCACGGTTTCCTCCATTTTCTCCAAGAATTCCGATACTTTTGTCAGGCAAGATTTCCATTTGGTAAAGCCATTCTCAGTTTTCTGCTATGACATCCCTTTTTAAAGACTCCACCATTTTTTTCAATAAATGATGTTAAACTAACTAGCCTCAGTCAATCTTTTGTGTGCCTTAACTTTTTATAAGTGAAGGTGTTGGGTGAAGGATCTACTATCAGCCCTCACTTCCAACTGCTGGAGAAGCACTGTCATTGCATCTACTGTGAAAATCTCAACAAAATGTATCTATGTTCATTTACTGAGAAAGCAATTCCACAAATGTTCTAGCTCATCACCTTCTGCTGGCGGTCCCAGATTTTACGAAACAATTCATTGAAAGTCGACAAGGCTAATTAGCATCAAACCAAGATCAATATTTGAGCAGAAATATCTCAATTCCTGGTCACGTATTTTTGTTCATCTCTTTTTCGGACATTAGCTTCGACAATGTGGAATCTGTGTGGGTGGAGCTGTGAAATACCAAGGGACAAAAAACATTCGTGGGTGTCATATAGAGACCCCCAGACTGCACTTGTCATGTTGGAATAGTATTAAACAGGAAATTAGCCAAGCATGTGACATGGAGACATCGGTGATCATTGGTGATTTTAACCTGCGTCTAGATTGGACAAATCAAATTAGCCACAATGTCTAAGAAGGGGAATTCCTGGAGTACATATGGGATGGTTTTCTTAACCAACATGTGGATGAACCAACTAAAGAGCAGGCCATCTTAGACTGGGCACTGTGTAATGAGAAGGGAATCATTGCCAATCCAGCTGCGTGAGATTACTTGGGGATGAGTGACCATGACATGATACAACTTTTTTATCAAGATGGAAAGTGAGCCAGCTGATTTGGAGACTAGGGTGCTGAATTTTAATAAAGGAAACAATGAAGATATATAAGGCATGAGTTGGCGTTGATAGATTAGTGGAAGTTGCTTAAAGGTGTGACAGTAGATAGGCATTGGCAAATATTCAAAGAAATCATGGGGGAGCTGCAACAACTATTTATTCCTGTCTGGTAGAAAAGCAAAATGGGTAACAGGGCCAATCCATGGCTAATAAAGGAATTTAGATAGTATCCATTTGAAGGAAGAAGCATAGAGATTGGCCAAGAAAAATAATAGGTCTGATGTTTGAGAGCAGTTTCGAATTCAGCAAACAAGGACCAAGGGATTGATTAAGATGGGGAAAACACAGTACAAAAGGAAGTAAGCTTACAGGGAACATGGAGACTGACACTATTCGGTTCTACAGTACGTGAAGAGAAAGAGATTGGTGAAGACAAATGTAGGTGCCTACAGATGGAAATGGGGATTTGTATAACAAAGGACAACGAAACAGCTGAACAATTGTATGCATACTTTAGTTCTGTCTTCACAAAAAACAACAGTTTTACAGGAGGTTGGTGAGGCTGCAGTTGGAGGATATGTTCTGTTTTGGTCACCTTGCTCGAGGAAGGAAGTTATTAAACTGGAAAGAATGCAGAAGAAATTTATACGGATGTTGCTCGCACTCAGTGGTCTGAGTTATAAGGAGAGGCTGAACAAGCTCGAACTTCTTTTCTTGGCAGTCCAGGAGACTGAGAGGGGACCTTATAGAACTGTACAAAATTATGAGAGGCATACACTCAGTCTTTTTTGCCAGGGTTGGGGAATCGAGGATTAGATGGCATTAGTTTAAGGTTAGAGGGGAAAAGTACAAAAGGGAACCTGAGTGGCAATTTGATTACACAGAGGCTGGCACGCGTATGCAATGAGCTGCCAGTGGAAGTGGTTGAGGTGGGTACGTTAACAACATTTAACGGCATTTTGACAAATACATGGATAGGAAAGGGTTAGAAGGGTGTGGCCTAAATGCAGGGAAATGGGGCTAGCATGGGTGTACATTTTGGTCAGTGTGGACCAGTTTGGGCTAAACGACCTCTCTCTGTGCTGTAGGACTCTCTAACTCGAAGATACAAATCAAGTACCAGAAATCCTGGAGAATGCAAGATTTAGTGAGAGGGAAGAACTGAAGGAGGTCAATATTAATAGAGAAATGCTGCTGGGAAATTGAGGGGATTGAACCCGATAAATCCTCAGGGCCTGATAAATCTATATCCCAGAGTACTTAAGGAAATGGTTCTAGAAATAGTGGATGCTTTGGTTGTCAGGATTCATTAGATTTTGGTACAGCCCTTGCAGATTGAAGGGCAGCTACTGCCTCTCCAATACTCAGAAAGAGAGGTACAGAGAAACCAAGGAATTATAGACCAGTGAGCTTCAGATCAGTAGTGGGGAAAATTATCAAATCCTTTATCAAGTACTTTATGGCCGAGCATTGAGAAAGCTGTGGCAAGATCAAACAGAGTCAGCATGGATTTATGGAAGGGAAATCATGCTTGTCAAATCAATTGGAATTCTGTGAAGATGTAACTATTAGAGTCGATAAAGGGGCACTGGTCAATATGGTATATTTGGGCTTTAAGAAAGTTTATAACAATGTCCCACTTAAGACATCACTGTAAAGTATTAAAGCGCATGGGATTGGGGTAGGTGTACTGAGATAGATAGAAAACAGATCGGTTGAGAGGAAACCGATTAGGGCTTAAGGGGTCCGTTTCAAATTGGCAGCCAGTAACTTGTGGGGTGCCACAGGGAGCCCAGCTATTAACAATTATTTTAATGATTTGGATGAAGGAATAAAATGTAATATCTCAAGGCTGCAGATGATACCAAGTTGGGTAGGAGGGTGAACTGTGACCAGGATGCAGAAACGCTATGGCATGGCCTGGACAGATTGGGTGAGCGGGAAAATCAATGGCAGATGCAGTTATTCTGGATAAATGTCAGGTTATTCACTTTGGAGACAAAAGTAAGGTGGTGGATTACTACCTGACTGGCTGTAAATTGGGAGAGGAGAGTGTGCTGCAGGGCCTAAATGTCCTTGTGCACCAGTCGCTGAAGGTAAGCATGCGAGTGCAGCAGGCAGTAAAGAAGGCAAATGCTATATTGGCCTTCATTGTGAGATGCTTCAAGTACAGGAGCAGGGATGTATTGTTACAGTTATACAGAGCCTTGGTGAGGCCACACCTCAAACACTGTGTGCAGTTTTGGTCTCATTTTCTGAGGAAGGGTGTTCTTGCTTGGAAATAACATACGAGGATAGATTGTCCAGTTTAGGATTGTATTCGCTGGAATTTAAACGAATGGGAGGGGATCTCATTCCAACAGGACAAGACAGGGTAGATACAGGGAGGATGCTCCTGATGGTAGGTGTGTCTAGAATCAGGGGACACAGACTGAAGATTTGGGCTGGATCATTTAGGACAGAGAGGAGGGAGACATTTCTTCACCCAAAGAGTGATGAGCCTGTGGAATTCATTATCACAGGAATTAGTTGATGCCAAGACATTGAATGTATTGAAGATGTGGCTCAATATAGCATTTAAGGCAAATGGGTTCAAAGGGGAGTAAACAGGATGAGGTTGTTGAGTTGGAAGATAAGCCATGATCATGATAATGTCAGAGCAGGCTCAAAGGCCTGAATGGCCTCCTCCTGCTCCTATCTTCTATGTTTAAGAGTATATTGCCCTGAGAAAACCATGGACAGTATTAGTGCTTCCTCATTTAACTCAAAATATCACTCATCATCCCACCCGAAAAATAATATGGAGACATAACCTCTCAAATTTCAATGATACATCGCCTCCCAAGTGTCAAGATGTGATGATTGAAGGGCAGCTTTGCTCATTCTTAACACAAGATGTCATTTTGTTCTGTAATTGTTTGTGTGTCTGCAATTCTGTGTGTGTGTGTGTGTGTGTCTGTGTCTGTGTGGTGGTGTGTGCGCATGTGTCTGTGTGCTTTATCTGTGTATTTATGTATCTGTGTCTGTGTGGTTGTATGTGTGTGTGAGTGTCTGTGTGTGTCTCTGTGTAGGGATGTGTGCGTATCTGTGTCTGTTTGTGTCTCTGTGTAGGTGTATGTCTGTGTGTGTGGTATCTGGGTATGTGCGTGTGTATGTGTGCATGTACATTTCTGTATCTGTAGCCATGTGAAACACATCATATTTCCTTGAATCTACTTTCTTTGTCAGAGGCCACCAGCATGCTCCAGTTGCTGGAAGGTGCTCTGATGTATTTCAGATTGTGTGCCTCCATGCAATGTAACTTTACTGCTTGATGAAAAGACTGATTCATAAGAGACAGCTTCTATCACCAATTTCTCACTAACAATTACAGAGTGTCATGATGGGTTATTATCTTTAGTTTTAGCGTCTCAGGTCACCCTGACAGCTCATGTCAAACCAATGGAATCTTCCCATTCATTTCTCTCAGCCAATAGGGACTCTCTCCATGTATAGTAAATGTTCAGGGTTGTCATACCATTCTTCAGTATTTGGTCCATCACTAGCTGCCTGGCTGTAGGAATCTCACCATGCAGGAAGTAAGTTCACATGTCACATGCTTCTATTCTGTCAACATGCCCAAGATACATTTGTTGGATGATTTAGGGACTCTCCATTTGAGAGGACACAGAATTCAAGAATTTGTCATGTCACCTCCAAATCTCAGCATTCTAACTGGGATACCTTCACCCACATCTCAATTCAACCCAACAAACGCTGCATGTCTCCATACAACAGCCTTTTCACTCCTCCCTTTGTATGTTTCAGGACCACAAAACTCCTTGCAAGGGCATCCATACCTCTCAGATTATTCCAGACCAGACAACCAAGGGAAAGGGAGTAAGAAAGGACTGCAGCTCAGAGTCAAAAAGCGTGGCGCTGAAAAAGCACAGCGGGTCAGACAGTATATCCAAGAAGAAGAGTCAACGTTTGGGGCATAAGCTTTTCATGGAGTATCCTGCTCGAAACATTGACTATTCGGTCAGAAGTGAAGACTATTGTTGGGACAAGGTCTGCTGTTAGAATTGGGCAGTGAAAAGTTAGTTGTCACTCTAATGGAATGCCATAAGACAACATTCTTTTGGATGGATTATCTCATGCTCCAAATAAAATACAATGAACATCATTGTTATGTGAATCATGCAAAAATTGGAGAACATTAACAGACTCATAACAAAGTCACAAAGCCACCAGTTGACACAGGAGAAGAAAACAAAGAGTACAGATAAGCAAGTTCAAGCAGAATTATCAGAGACCCTATTTGATTGAATGACTGAGACAAAACAAGAACAGATGACGAACAAATGGATATTTTCAGTTCAGAGAAATTAACTGAGCTCCAAAGGAAAGATGAAATACTGAAGCAATATATTGAAAGGCAGACACAGACGTAGAATCTGAAAGTATTCCCAAATGTCACTAACCTAAAAATGATGTCTTGATGAGGAAATGGAGGCGATGACATATTCAGGCAGATGGGAAAGTGGCACAAATTCATTACCAGGGGCTTTTCGAAAGGAGGTGTGGCATGGAGCACCTGAGCTACCTGTAGGTCATTGTGGGAGTGATAAAACTCACCAAAATACAAGAACATTTTTACTGATCGAGACTGCATTAAATGGAGTTTACAGTTAATAGAAATGCCATACCTGTCATGCACCTGGAAAACCTCAGGCAGGAATAAAACCAGCACCTTAATACCCAGCCCTGCATTTGAGGAACCTTTTATAATTCTTTGAAGAGGTGATAAGTAGGTTAGACCAGGGAAACCCAGTGAATATGGTCTACCTCGACTTCCAAAAGGCCTTTGATAAGGTGCCACACGGGAGGCTGCTGAGCAAGGTGAGGGCCCATGGTGTTCGAGGCGAGCTACTGGTATGGATTGAGGATTGGCTGTCTGACAGAAGGCAGAGAGTTGGGATTAAAGGTTCTTTTTTGGAATGGCAGCCGATGACAAGCGGTGTCCCGCAGGGTTCAGTGTTGGGGCCGCAGCTGTTCACATTATATATTAATGATCTGGATGAAGGGACTGGGGGCATTCTAGTGAAATTTGGCGATGATACAAAGTTAGGTGGACAGGCAGGTAGTTCTGAGGAAGTGGGGAGGCTGCAGAAGGGTCTAGACAGTTTGGAAGAGTGGTCCAGGAAATGGCTGATGGAATTCAATGTGAACAAATGCGAGGTCTTGCACTTTGGAAAAAAGATTACAAGCATGGACTACTTTCTAAATGGTGAGAAAATTCATAAAGCCAAAGTACAGAGGGATCTGGGTGTGCTAGTTGAGGATTCTCTGAAGGTAAACATGCAGTTTGAGTCCGTGATTAAGAAAGCGAGTGCAATGTTGTCAATTATCTAAAGAGGGTTGGAATATAAAAGCTGTTGTGCTGCTGAGACTTTATAAGGCTCTGGTTAGGCCTCATTTGGAGTACTGTGTCCAGTTTTGGTCTCCACACCTCAGAAAGGACATACTGGCACTGGAGCATATCCAGCGGAGATTCACATGGATGATCCCTGGAATGGTAGGTCTAATATATGAGGAATGGCTGAGGATCCTGGGATTTTATTCATTGGAGTTTAGAAGATTAAGGGGAGATCTAATAGAAACTTACAAGATAATACATGGCTTGAAGAGGGTGGACGTGAGGAAATTGTTTCCATTAGGTGAGGAGACTAGGACCCGTGGACACAGCCTTAGAATTAGAGGGGGTAAATTCAGAACAGAAGTGCGGAGACATTTCTTCAGCCAGAGAATGGTGGGCCTGTGGAATTCATTGCTTCAGAGTGCAGTGGAGGCTGGGATGTTAAATGTCTTCAAGGCAGAAATTGATAAATTCTTGATGTCACAAGGAATTAAGGGCTACGGGGAGAATGCGGTTAAGTGGAGTTGAAATGCCCATTAGCCATGATTGAATGGCGGAGTGGACTCGATGGGCCGAATGGCCTTACTTCCACTCCTATGTCTTATGGTCTTACAGTCTTACAAGGTTCTTAACTGATTCAGTAGGTCCCCTACATAAAACAAAAAGTGGGAATCAGTATTTGTTAACAATAATAGATGAGTCCATTCGATTTGCAGAGGCTATTCCATTTGTGCAATACCACTGCTAGAAGGATTGTATAAGAGTTACCCCAGTGTTTAACTCAATAAAGACTACCCACCGAGATACAACTAGATCAACGATCAAATTTTACATCAAATTTATGGCAGGGAGTGTTAGAAAGGTGACATCAAACTTCAAAGATCATTAGCAAATTTAGAGAAGACCATATTGTGAGCTTATATTCACGATAATCCAACCAACTGGATAAAGGAATTCCATTTGCACATCTTGCCAATAGGGATGTACTAAATGAATCTGCCTCATTCAGTCCATTTGAATGAGTGTTGGGGCATGAGCTGAGAGGACCACTGAAATTAAATAAGGAGAAATTAGTGAGTCTGAGTTCAGCTACATATTTGAACTGTGTATCAAATTTTAGGGAATGATTAAATTGAGCGGGGAGTTGGCTAGATGGCATTTAAAAGTAGCACAGCACGTGATGAAGCAGGAAGCAGACAAGAGATCGAAAATTTGCAATCTTTTGAACATGGATAAAGTGTTAGTGTTACTTCCACTTGAACAAATAAAAGCAAGATTTAGTGGGACTTATCAAAGTGAAAAAAAATTGAGTGAGGTGAATTATTTGATAAGGGCTGCAAATACAAAGCAATCTCACAGTGTCATGTGAATATGCTCAAATGATAATTTGATACTGTGACAAAGCTGTTACTTTAACAAGGTTAGGTTGTCATTCGGTCTTTTTTCTTCTGGAGGTCATAAAAACACAGGTTCGGAAAGGTCTGAGTTTGGAAGGGTTCTAGAGCCAATTTGACAATAGCTAACAGATACTGCCGCAGACAGAATGCCTTCAAGTTTAAAAAACAAACGCTTGTATATTGAAAGGGAGCGGCCCGTTCTCCCAGCTCAGCTTTACTCTGGTTTAGTTTTTTTTGCAATCGTGTGAAGAAAGACTGCTGGACCCAAAGAAGCAGGTCCAGGCTGGTAATCTCTTTCAGGTGTCTCTCCTGTGACAACTTGTGTTTGATATGATCTTTTGTGCCAAGGGGTGCTTGTGGGGATGTTGCATGTACCTTGGAACAGATACACTGTTAGGTTTTAGGATAGGATAAGTTATTCGGTATTCTGTTTCTGTTCTTTGTGTTTCATTCAGTAATCTTTTAAATAAATCCTGTTTGGTTTACAATGAGGTGGTTTAACCAGCTGATTCTCTCCTTGAATATTCACTGTACACCTTCTCAAAACAACTAGCAAAGTTAGGGTCTGGGCTACCTTCTTGAAATGTTTTAAGGGGTTTGGTCTGGTCCATAACTATCGAGAAAGAAAGTAAGAGGAGAGTGTGTGACTGGATTCAACTCGCGTGATGAAGTGAGTTCACAGGATGCTGAATTGGACTTTCCTCAAATTAAAATGGATAATGAGGAAATTCTCAAAATTTGGTATAAATTATTGAGGTACCTTCCACCGGAAATCAAAGTGACCTGAAAGAGTTATTTCTATTGCATGGGTGAGATATGTGGGAATAAGCTGGGAAGTACTATTTCAATTATGCATGATATAGATATAGGAAATGCTGTTCCAATTAAGCAATATCCTTATATATTTACGCCAAAGAAAGTTGGTGTAGGTTCAAAGACAACTCGAATGGATGTTCCAAAACAACAGCATCAAAGTGAGTTGCAGGAATTGGAGCTCAGTCATAGTAATGGTGCCACAACCAGATGATTGCGTGCAGCCTATTGCAAAGTTAATGCACTTACAGCATCTGATTCATATCCAATTCGACATTGAGAAAACTGTATTGAAAAGGTAGAACAACGCAACTTATATTTGTAATTTGTACTTGCTCACAGGATATTGGCAGGTACCTTTATCCGAAGGATTGAAGACAATTTCGGCTTTTGTAACAATGAATGGATGTTACCAACTTAAAGTCATAGAGTCATAGAGATGTACAGCATGGAAACTGACCTTTCAGTCCAATCCGTCCATGCTGACCAGATATCCCAACCCAAACTGGTCCCAGCTGCCAAAGCCGGCCCATATCCCTCAGTAATCTTTTAAATAAGGTGGCTTACAATGAGGTGGCTTAACCAGCTGATTCTCTCCTTGAATATCATATATCAATCCAGATGCCTTTGAAATGTTGCAATTGTACCAGCCTCCACCACTTCCTCTGGCAGCTCATTCCATACACGTACCACACTCTGTGTGAAAACGTTGCCCCTTAGGTCTCTTTAATATCTTTCCTCTCTCACCCTATACCTATGCCCTCTAGTTCTGGACTCCCTAACCCCAGGGAAAATACTTTGTCTATTTATCCTATCAATGCCCCTCATAATTTTGTAAAATTCTATAAGGTCACCCCTCAGCCTTCGATGTTCCAGGGAAAACTGCCCCAGCGTATTCAGCCTCTCCCTGTGGCTCAAATCCTCCAACCCTGGCAACATCCTTGTAAATCTTTTCTGAACATTTTCAAGGTTCACATCTTTCCGATAGGAAGTAGACCAGAATTGCACACAATATTCCAACAGTGGCCTAACCATTGTCCTGTACAGCCGCATCATGACCTCCCAACTCCTGTACTCAATACTCTGACCAATAAAGGAAAGCATACCAAACACCATCTTCACTATCCTACCTATCTGCGACTCCATTTTCAAGGAGCTATGATCCTGCACTCCAAGGTCTCTTTGTTCAGTAACACTCCCTCGGACCTTACTATTTAGTGTACAAGACCTGCTAAGATTTGCTTTCCCAAAATGCAGGACCTCACATTTATCTGAATTAAACTACATCTGCCACTCCTCAGCGCATTGGCCCATATCCTGTTGTAATCTGAGGTAACCCTCTTCGCTGTCCACGACACCTCAAATTTTGGTGTCATCTGCAAACTTACTAACTGTACCTCTTCTGCTCGCATCCAATTCATTTAAGTCATGCAATTTGGTTTAGAAACTGCGCCAGCCACATTTGAAAGGCTAGCTAATAAAGTAATTTCTGGGTTATTCAATTGTACGGTGTACATCGACAACCTTGTGATCTTTTAGTCACACACGGAAGGAACATTTGCAGCATTTTTTGAAAGTATTCAATTGACTTTGGGAGGCAGGCTGGTGATAAACCTGGCTCAGTGTGAATTCGCCAAAGTCCGAGTCATGTCCCTCGGCCATGTTGTCAGGCATGGGCAGATGGCCCCGACAATGCCATTGACAACGATAGCAGGACGATGATTCCTGGGAATGAAAAGGTTTACCAGAAGTTTGTACCAAATTATAGTCGTGTGGTTGCTCCACTGATTGACTAATTTAAGAAGTGCAGGAAATTTCAGTGGACAGTAGAATGTCAGAAGGCATTTGCCAACCTGAAAGCTGTGTTAGCCACTGCCCCAGTGTTAGCGACGCCGAATTGCACAAAGCTACTAAAGATGGCTTCTGATGTGAGTGATATGAGTGTTGGTGCTGTATTCTTACAAGATGACAATGAGAAGATAGAAAGCCCCATTGGGTATTTCTTCAGGAAATTGAATATTCATCAGAAATATTCCACAATTGAGAAGGAGACCTTGAGCTTGGTGTTCCAACATTTCAACATTTGTATTATGAGTAATGGGCCTTGGTCAATTGTCTGTACTGATCATAACCCATTAAAGCTTTTGGTGAAATATAAGGGCTGCACTTCCAGATGGTTTACATGGAGCTTATTACTGCAGCCATTCAATTTGAACATGATACACGTGGCAGGACGAGAAAATGCATTTGCTGATGACTTGTCACAACTTGGAGAATGTAAGATGGAGGGATTTGGTGGCAGGAGTAAATGGACAGAAACAGAATGCTGTCGTGAATACTTGCATGGTTCCAGGAGATGCAAGGTGTATGTATGGTCAAGTAATAATAGATTAAGACTAAGGTTTTTAAAATGAAATCATCTTTGTCTCTTATTAATGTTGCAGTACAATTACAATACTGGTACCAAACCAACAATGTGGAAAATTGCCCAGGATGTCCTGTACATAAAAAAGGGACAAATTCCAGCCAATTAACGCCCCCATCAGTCTATTCTTGATCATCAGTAAAGTGATGGAAAGTGTCATGAACATTACTATAAAGCAGCACTTGCTAAGCAATAAGCTGCTCAACATCCTGGGCATTATTATTGACCAGAAACTCCACTGTACTTGCCACAAACACAGTAGCTACAACAGCAGGTCAGAAGCTAGGAATACTGCAGCAAGGAATACTGCAGCCTGTCCCCCATCTACAATGTACACGTTGGAAGTGTGATGGAATTCCCCCAACTTGCCTGGATGGGTGCAGCCCCATCAACACTCAAGACGTTTGGCCCCATCCAGGAAAAGCAGCCCACTTGATTGGCACCACATCCACAAGAGTCCACTCCCTCCACCACACATGCTCAGTACACACTGCTGCTGCTGCTACGATCTACAAGATTCACTGCAGAAATTCACCGAGGATCCTCAGACAGCACCTTCCAAACCCACAACCACTTCCATCTAGAAGAACAAGGGCAGCAGATGTGTGGGAACTCCACTATCTTCAGTTCCCCTCCAAGTCATGCATCATCCTGACTTGAAAATATAACGCCGTTCCATCACTGTCACTGGGTCAAAGTCCTGGAATTCCCTCCCCAATTACATTGGGGGTTAACCCACAGCAGTTCAAGAAATCAGCTCACCCCCACCTTCTCAAGGACAACTAAGGACAGGCATAAAATGCTGGCCAGCCAGCGACACCCACACCCCATAAAATAAATAAAAGATAATAGTTCATTGTGTGTGTGTGCGTGTGTGTGTGTGAGAGAGAGAGAGAGTGAGAAAGACCATACGTCTCTGTGTGTGTCTGTGTGTGTGTGTGTGTGTGTGTGTGTGTGTGTGTGTGTGTGTGTATGTGTGTGTGTGTGTGTGTGTGTATTTGTGTATGTGCGTAGCTGCGTGTGTGTGAGAGAAAGACCATACCTCTGTGTGTGTGTCTCTGTGTGTGTAAGAGAGAGAGAAAAACACTGTGCCTGAGCATGTGTAAGAGAGTGAGTCAGAGAAAGAGAGAGACCATGCCTCTGTGTGTGTGTGTGTGTGTGTGTGTGTGTGTGAGAGAGAGAGAGAGAGATAGCAAAAGACTGTGTGTGTGTGTGTGTGTGTCTGTCGGGGGCAGGGGGAGTGGGGGGGGGGTGTGGTGATGTGAGGATGCTGTTATCATAAAAATGTTATTTTTGTCCTGTGTTTTTTTGAAGAGAGATTGTAAGGGCAGAGGTGCTGAAGTGTCCAGAGTGTTTGTAGCTTTTTCTTTAAAAAAGTTTAACAATGGAAAAGGAGTGGCCAGTTCAGGTTCTTCTAGTTTTGGTCGAGCTGCAGCATTCCCAAGATGTTTTGAGTTACAGAAGGTTGCAAGCTTCAGTAAATGATTCCTAACTGAGCACTCGGGCATTTCTCTGGATGTTGTTCCGTCCTGCCTGTAAGAATACGAGTTTGAATTTACCTTTTTGCCAAGGGGTGTGCTTATGAGATGTTATTACATTGGATCAGGAAATTAGTAAGTTACTGTATCAAGTAGTCAGTTATGTTTTCCAATCGTTTAATGCCACTTTCTTTTGTTTGTGTTTCAACTGTAGTGTTTAAGTGAATTCTGTTTGGCTTAATGCAGAGTGGTTTAGCCAGTTGCATCACACCTGGAACATCAATGTCACATTTGCCTTTAAACAAAGAAAACCTTATTTATCCTATCCATGCCTCAATGATTTTACAAACCTCTATAAGGTCATCCCTCAGCCACCGACACTCCAGGGAAAACAGCTGCATCTTCTTCAGCCTTTCCTTGTCGCTCAAACCCTCCAACCCTGGTAACATCCTTGGAGATCTTTTCTGAACCCTTTCAAGTTTCACAGCACCCTTCCTTTATGAGGGAAATTGCACGCACTATTCTAACAGTGGCCTAACCATTGCCCTGTATAGCCGCAACATGACCTCCCAACTCCTACACTCAATGCTCTGACCAACAAATGGAAGCATACTTAATGCCTTTTTCACTATGCTGTCTTCCTGGGACTCCACTTCCACGGAACTACGATCTCCAAGGTTTCTTTGATCAAAAACACTCCCCAGGACATTACCATGAAGTGTGTAAGCCAAGCCCTGATTTGCCTTTCCAAAATGCAGCGCCTTGCATTTATCGAAATTCAACTCCATCTACCAACCTTTGCTCTATTGGCCCATCTGATCAAGATCCCGTTATACTTTGAGGTAAGCTTCTCCGCTGTCCATTACACGTACAATGTTGGTGTCATCTGCAAACTTACGATATATACCTTCTATTTTCACATCCAAATCTTAAATGTAAGTGATGAAAAGCAGTGGATCCAGCATTGATCCTTGTGGCACATCACAGGTCACAGGCCTCCAGTCTGAAAATCAAACGTCTACCACCATCCTCTGTCTTCTACCTTCAAGCCAGTTCTGTATCCAAGTGGCGAGTTCTCCCTGTATTCCATGAGAATTAACCTTGCTAGCCAGTCTCCCATGGGGAACCTTGTCGAACGCCTTACTGAGATGCATATAAATCACGCCTACTGCTCTGCCCTCATCAAATCACTTTGCTCCTTATTCAAAAAACTCAATCAAGTTTGAGAGACATGATTTCCCATGCACAAAGCCATGTTGACTGTCCCTAATCAGTCTTTGCCTTTCCAAATACATTCGGTCCCTCAGGATTCCCTTCAACTGCAACGCACCCCGCCGCTAATGATGTCAGGCTCACTGGGCTATAGCTCCCTGGCTTTCCATACCACCTTTCCTCAATAGTGGCACCATGTTAGCCAACCTGCTGCCATCCAGACGCTCATCGTGACTATCGATGGTAAAAATATCTCAGCAATGGGTCCAGCAATCACTTCTAGCTTCCCACAGAGTTCAAGCGTACACCTGATCAGGTCCTGGGGATTTACCCACATTTATGTGTTTTAAGACATCCAGCACCTTCTCCTCTGTATGTGAACATTTTTCAAGATGTACTGTTTATTTCCCCACATTCTATTTCTTCCATGCCCTTCTCCACAGTAAACACTGACACAAATACTCCTTTAATATCCCCCTCCCATCTCTTGCAGTTTGATACATAGGCTGCTTTGCTGATCTTTGAAGTGCCCTATCCTCTCCCTAGTTACCCTTTTGTCCTTAATGCTTTTTATGTAGAATCATTTTGGATTCTCCTTAACCCCGTTTGCCAAATGTATCTCATGCCCCCTTTTTGCCCTCCTGATTTCCCTCTCAAGTATACTCCTACTGCCCTTATACTTGAAGAATCTCTACTGTCGATACCTGATGTATGCTTCCTTCTCTTTCTTGAGCAAACCTTCAAGTTCTCGAGTCATCCAGCATTCCCCACACCTATCAGCCTTGCCTTTCACCCCAATAGGAACGTACTGTCTCATTATCACATTTTTGAAGGCTACTCATTTTCCAACCATCCCTTTACCTGCAAAAATCTGCACATACTCACATTTTCAAAGTTCTTCCCTCATACTGCCAAAATTGTCCTTTACCCAATTGAGAACTTTAACAGTTAGATCCTATCTATCCTTTTCCAGTACTATTTTAAAACCAATCGAATTATGGTTACTGGCACCAAAGTGCTCCCCCACCGACACCTGCCCTGCCTTATTTCCCAAGGGAAGGTCAAGCTTTGCACCTTCTCTAGTAGGTACATCCACATACTGAATCAGAAAATCTTCTTGTACACACTTAACAAATTCCGCTCCTTGCGTGCTCCAGTTTCCTCCCACAGTCCAAAGATATGCAGGTTAGGTGAATTGGCAACGCGAAGTTGCCTGTAGTGTTAGGTGAAGGGGTAAATGTAAGGGAATGGGTCTGGGTGGGTTGCTCTTCGGAGGTTCGGTATGGACTCGTTGGGCCGAATGTCCTGTATTCCACAGTGTATGTAATCTAATCTAATTTAATCTAACTTTATCTAATCTAATCTAAACCCTTAGCACTATGCCAGTTCCAGTCTACATTTAGAATGTTAAAATTCCCTACCATAACACACTATTATTCTTATAGATAACTGAGATCTCCTTACAAATTTGTTACTCAATTCCCCGCTGATTATGTGGAGCTCTATAGTACAATCCCAAAAAGGTAATAGTCCCTTTCTTATTTCTCACTTCCACCCAAATGAATTCCCGGATGTATTCCCAGGAATATCCTCCCTAATTACAGTCATAATGTTGTCCCTTATCAAAAAAGACACTCCTCTTCCTCCTCTCCTGCCTCCCTTTCTATCCTTCCTGTAGCATTTGTATCTTGGAACATGAAGCTGCCAGTCCTGCCCATCCTTGAGCGACGTTTCTGCAATTGCTCTGATATCCCAGACCCATGTTCCCACAATGCCCTGAGTTCATCTGCCTTCCCTGCTAGGTCTCTTGCATTGATGAAAATGCAGCTTGATTTATCAGTCCTACGTTGTTCTCTGCTTTGTTCCTGCCAGCCCTGACTGTTTGACTTGCTCCTTTTCCCAACTGTACCAGTGTCAGATTGATCTCTTTCCTCACTATCGCCCTGGGTCCCATCCCCTTGCCCACCTTATTAATTTAATTCCTCCCAAGCAGTTGCAGCAATCTCCCTGCCAGTATATTAGTCCCTTAAGAATTCAGGTGCAATTCATCCCTCTTAAATGGGTCACTTCAGCCCTAGAAGAGCTTCCAATGATCTAAAATGTGAATCTTTCTCCCACACACAAGCTCCTTGGCTACACATTAATCTCGGACATCACCTTCCCTCTCCTTCCGAGACCGCTCCATCTCCATCAACAGTGTCCGACTCAACACAGACATCTTCTCCAAACCCACCGGCTCCCACAGCTAAACAAGGACAGAATCCCCCTGATCTTCACATTCCACCCCACCTACCTCCGGATACATTTCATCATCCTCCGACACCTACAAATGGACCCCAGCACGACAAAGATATTTCCCTCCACACACTTATTTGCGTTTTGTAAAGATCATTCCCTCCGCCACTCCCTTGTCAAGTCCACACCCCACACCCCACCAACCCACCCTCCCCTCCTGGCACCTTCCTCTGTCACCACAGGAATTGCAAAACCTGTGCCCCCAACTCCTTCTCACTTCCCAAATGCCCCAAAGCAGCCTTCCACGTCCAACAGAGCTTTCGCTCCACTTCCACACACGTCATTTACTGTATCCGATGCTCCCGATGCAGTCTCCTTCACATTGCGGATACAGGTCGCCTACTTGCTGAGTGCTTCAGAGAACATCTCCAGGACACCCGCACCAACCAATCCCACCACTGTGGCTGAAAACCTCTCAACCCCCCCCCCCCCACCCACTCCCACTCCGCTAAGGACATGCAGTTCCGGGTCCTCCTCTATCAATAAACCCTATCCACTCGTCTCGTGGAGAAAGAATGCCTCACATTCTACCTTGGGACATTGCAACCACACACGATCAATGTGGATTTCACCAGTTTCGTCTTTTCTCCTCCCCCTCACCATCCCCCCAATCCCAGCCCCAACCTTCCAAATCAGCACCACCATCATGACCTGTCCTATCTGTCAATCTTCCTTCCCACCTATCCACTCCACCCTCCCCCCGACCTTTCACCTTTACCCCCAACTCCATCCATCTAATGCACTCTCATCTACCTTTCCCCAGGCCCACCCTCCTCCTAGTTATCTCTCCATCCCCTTGGCTCACAGCCTCATTCCTGATGAAGGGCCTTTTCCTAAAATGTTGATTCTCCTGCTGCTCAAATGCTGTCTGACCTGTTGTGCTTTTCCAGCACCACATTCTCGACTCTGATCTCCAACATCTGCGGTCTTCACTTTTTCCTAGACGTTCATCTTCTTGATCCTCCTATTCCTAGCCTCACTAGCTCACAGCATCGGGAGTAATCCAGATATTACTACCCTCAAGGACCTCCTTTTAAAACTCCTGGCTAACTTTCTCTCTCCTCTCTTCAGCATCTCATCCATTTTCCTTCCTGTGTCATTCGTTCCAGTGTGCACAGTGACCTGCTGCTGGTCCCACTGCCCTTTGAGAATATTCTGCCTTGATCCTGGAAACAGGGAGACAACACACCATTCTGATTTCTCACTGTCGACCGCAGAAACATCTGTCTGTGCCTCTGACTAGAGAGTCCCCTCTCACAATCGATCGCTTGGTACCTGACATACCCCTGGTTACATTACAGCCTGTCTCGGTCCCAGAAACTTAGCTGTTCATGCTACGTTCTCCTGAAAGGCAATCACCCCCTACATTTTCCAAAACAACATACTTGTTTGAGATGGGGTTAGCCACAGGAGACTCCTGCACTACCTGCCTCCCTCTCCTACTTTTCCTGGTTTTTCTCCCTTTCTTAAAACTACCATCCGTCAGATGCCCCTAGTTCCTGTAAATACTTCCTTGCCTCAAACTGCCGCTCCAACTGATCGATGCGATCTGATAGGATTCAGAACCAAACACACTTACTGCTGACATAATCATCAGTATTAAGGAAACTGTCCCTAATCTCCAACAGCTGACAGGAAGAGCACATCACTCTACTCAAGGCCATCTTTGTACCTTAACAATCTACAGAAAATAGCATAGTCTTATGCAATAAAAAAAACAGTAATCCAGTCTAACTTAGTATCTAAAGTTTCATATTTTTAAATTTTAATCAAAGGACAGATCTCAAAAAAAACACTCACTATTAAAAATGACAGCAATATTACACTTAAAAAACATGCACTTATCTGCTCCTGTGCTGTGTGCTCTGCAACATAGGTTCCTCGAATGTCAGCTGTGAATTTCGCTGTTTGTCAATTTTTCTTCAACACACTCCAATATCCGGAAACACTTGAACTCAAACACCAAAGGCAGTAACTGTGCAGATTCACTGCTGTGTCAGTATACAGTGTATGTTTCTTTCTCTCTGTCTCTGTCTCTCTCTCTCTCTCCCTCTCTGTTTCTCTCCCTGACCATGTGGTCACTACCTTTGTTCACTTCCTCCTTTTTAAAGAGCCATTGTTTTGATCTTTTCTCCCAAACTTCCAAAACAATGCAACAGCTTAAAAACAGTAATTACTGCTTGTGGAATTCGAGGAACTCACTTCCAACACGTAAAATACTCCAAAAGCGAGCAGTTCTTACAGCCAAAACTTTTCCATCCTCCATCTTGGATTACCCAAATCCTGATAGCTTTTGCTCCGTCTCCATGTCAATCCTTATCACTCATTAATTGGTTCTCCCTGTTTCAGTTTGCTTACTTGTCTTCTAATCCTGACCAGTGTAGGGCAGAAATGTTCAATTTTGTTTTTCTTTTAGCAACATTTTGGTTTTGTTCAGTTCTATAACAATAATCCACTATCTTCTTTTTAAAGTCCTTTCCACTTCTCTAATGGCTATATTTATTGCCTTCAGTTGTGAAGAATATTTGTCCCTATTCTCGTAGAAACTGAGCTCATCTTGTAACAAACAGGTTGAATGTCAGACAGATCAGGGAGTTAGGCATCATTCACCCCAGACTTACACTGACAAGGAAAGCCCAGACTTCAGTCAGGTTTTCTCTTGTTTCTCACCAGTTATTCCTTAAGATACTGAAACTTGACTGTCCTCCAGTCCATTTCTGGAGTTCGTAATCCATGAACCTTCAACCTTCAGTAGGGCCAATGGTGAAATACCACAGTGGGGGTGATCCCTTCAAAAATGAACTAACTTGTGTCAGAGATGCTAAAATGGCTCAATATAGCTAATGCAAAACTAATTTATTTGACTTTTATCCAAAATATTAAACCTGTCTCACACAGGTTAATTAACCTGAGCATAAACAGACTCAGTGAACATGGTTTGGGCCTGGATGTGGTTAACAGCACAATCTCATTGCTGCAGTTCCTTATGAACACGTTGATGTCTCAGCAGGTTGAACGAGCGAGCAAACCCTTCTTACACACAGAGCAGGTGAATGGCCTCTCCCTGGTGTGAACTCACTGATGTTTGATGTCAGATGATTGACTGAACCTGGTCCTGCAGTGAGAGCCCCAGAAAGGTTTCTCATCATTGTGAACATGTTAATGGAACATCAGTTTCCTGGAACCTTTAAAGCACTTCCCACAGTCTGGACATTTAAAAGGCCTAGTCTCAGTGTGAACTCACTGGCCTCCCAGTAGGGCAGAAGAGTGAGTAAATCCCTCTCTAAACAAAGCGCAATGAAATGGTCTCACGCTTGTGTGAACTCACCGGTGGTTTTGCACATAGGATATGGTACAGGATGCCTTCTCTCATTCGGCTCAGGGGAACAGTCTGAGTTTGCCGATATATCTGCAGCTGGATGACTGAATGAACGCCTTGCTGCAGTCAGAGCAGGTTCACAGCCTCTACCCAGTGTGATCTCGCTGGTGTTCAGTGAATTGAAATAATAGTCTGAACTTAATGCCGCAGTGAGAACTCCTGAATGGTCTCTCCTCTGTTCGAATATATCAATGGCACATCAGTTGCCCAGAATTTCTATGGCATTTTCCAAAGTCTTGTGATTTAAAAAGTTCTTTTATCTGGGTGAACTCTATGGTCTGCCTGCAGTTAAGAAGACTGATTGAATCCCTTCCCACACTTGGAGCAGATGAATGGTCTTTCCTCAGTGTGAGTGCATTGCTGAATTTCCAGTTGAGGTGGGGATTTGAATCCTCCTTCACTGTCCTCATATTTCCATACTTTCTCCCCAGCTTGACTGTGATTATATTTTGACAGTTCAGATGATTTTATCCACACACAGGACAGGTGCACAGTTTCTCCTCACATGGTGTTTTTTCCTTCCAAGTTCAGAATTGAACAATATTCCAATCATAAAATAAAAATCAATCTTTCCAATTCTAATATGATACCTGGTTCTGTTTCCTGACCACAGAGTGTCCCCTTCACATCATCTATGAAGCTAATTAAAGAGAAGGAAAGTGAGTGAGAAGACCACAATCTGACTGAATGGTCATCCCTGAGACCTGGTTGCAGGATGAAGTTCTAGAACATTCCTGAAGAGGGCGCGCGACCTGGGCCGTGGCCACCATTTGTTTGGGGCGAGGCGCATGCGCTGTTATACTGGTGACGCAAAGGGGGTGGGCGGGGCCTACGGTCCCAGTAACGGAGACAATGGAGACAATGGAGACGGGGAGGGGCCTGTGGGACTGACCCAGGGAGGAGGGAGAGCCTGGGGGTGGGGGGGACAGGCATTCACAGATCTGGGGGAGGGGGTGGGGGACAGGCATTCACAGCTCTGGGGGGGGGGCGGACAGGCATTCACAGATTTGGGAGTGAGGAGGGACAGGCATTCGCAGCTCTGGGGGAGGGGCGGAGACAGGCATTCACAGATCTGGGGGAGGGGGTGGGGGACAGGCATTCACAGCTCGGGGGGAGGGGGGACAGGCATTCACAGATCTGGGGGAGGGGGTGGGGGACAGGCATTCACAGATCTGGGGGAGGGGGGACAGGCATTCACAGCTCTGGGGGGGACAGGCATTCACAAATCTGGGGGGGGGGGAACAGGCATTCACAGCTCTGGGGGAGGGAGGACAGGCATTCACTGCTCTGGGGGGGGTGACAGGCATTCACAGCTCTGGGGTTGGGGGGGACAGGCATTCACAGCTCGGGGGGTGGGGGGACAGGCATTCACAGCTCTGGGGGAGGGGGGTGATACGCATTCACAGCTCTGGGGGTGGGGGAACAGGACAGGGACAAATAATTCACCAATACTGGAATGGTCTGAACTTCTCTCCTGTATTGACAGTGATCACTGTTATAAACTTCTTTTACAGGGCATCAGGAGAGAGCGAGAGAAAGGAAACTCAAACCAAACCAAAAACAGTCAAAATCTGATACAACACAATTAATCAGGAACTGAATGCTATCGGTCTTTGAACTTGAAAGCAGAAATGTTACAACCAGATGCTCAGCCTAGAAAAAGCTTTGCACCATTCGCAGCAGACAGGACCTGGACAGCATAGAGTTACAGAGATCTACAGAACAGAATAAGATCCTTGAGCCCTTCTGCAATTTAAACCAAACACACAGAAAAACTCACCTTGCCTCGTAATATGTTAAAGTATGAGTGACAGAGGACTCCCAAATTCCACTATTTAAAGAAAATTATCAATTTTATTCTTTAGCCCTAAAAGTGAATATGAAACATTAAACACAAATGAACATTTAAATGAACGTTTTAATTGGGGAAAATGAAATTATGATGCGATCAGACAGGAGTTGGGAAGTACAAACTGAGAGCAATTGTTCCACAGATAGGGCATAGCAGACATGTGAAGACTATTTAAGGAGCAGTTGTTGCAAGTGATGCACGAAGTTGTTCCTGTGAGACAGGTACGAAGGGGTAAGATTAAGGAACCTTGGATGACGAGAACAGAGGAATGTCTCGGCAAAAGGTAGAGGGCAGCTTACGTTAGGTGGAGGAAGCAAGGATATAGCACAGCTTTAGAGGATTACAGGCGAGTTAGAAAGGAGCTCAGTAAATAGACTGAGGAGAGCCAGGAGGGGGCACGAAAAAGGCTTGGCAAGAAGGATTAGGGAGAATCCAAAGGCATTTTACTCCTACATGAGGAATAGAGAATGATCAGGGAGAAGGTGGGGCCAATCAGGGATAGCGTAGGGAACTTGTGCTTGGAATCTGAGCAGATAGGGGAAGCCCTAAATTAGTTTTTTTGCTTTGGTTTTCACTAAGGAAAGGAACCTTGTTGTGAATGAGACCTTTGAGGAGCTGGGATACAAGCTGGAACCGATCAACATTGATGAGGTTGATGTGCTGGAAATTTTGGCAAACATTAAGATTAATAAGTCCCCAGGACCAGACCAGATTTATCCTAGGCTACTCCGGGAAGCAAGAAAGGAGGTTGCTAAGCCGCTGGTGAAGATTTTTGCATCCTCACTCTCCACGGGATTCATACAGAAGGATTGCTAGGAGACCAATGTTGTTCCCCTTTTCAAGAAGGGTAATAGGGAAATCACTGGCAATTACAGACCAGTCAGTTTTATGTTTGTGGTCAGCAAGGTTTTGGAAAGAATTCTGAGGGATAGGATTTATGACTATTTGGAAAAGCACAGCGTGATTAAAGGCAGTCAGCATGGCTTTGTGAGGGGAAGGTCATGCCTCATAAATGTTATTGAGTTCTTTGAGGAGGTGACAGGACAGATCGATAAAGAGGATGTGGTGTATGAGGACTTCAGCAAGGCAGTTGATAAGGTGGTCTCATCCATAAAGTCAGGAGGTATGGGTGACAGGGAGATTTGGCTATTTGGATTCAGAATTGGTTAGCTGACAGAAGGCGAGATGGAAAGTTCTGCCTGGAGATCAGTCTTAAGTGGTGTCCCACAGGGCTCTGTTCTTGGGTCTCTGCTCTTTGTAGTTTTTATAAATGACTTGGATGAAGGGTGGGTTAGTAAATTTGCAGATGACACAAAGGTTGGAGGTACCGTTGATAGTATCGAGGGCTATTGCAGGCTGCAGTGCAACATAGTCAGGGTGCAGAGCTGGGCTGTGAAATGGCAGATGGAATTCAACCTGGATAAATGCGAAATGATGCAATTTGAAAGGTCGAACTCGAATGCTGAATAAAGGATGAAAGACAGGATTGTTGGCAATGTGGAGGAACAGAGGGATCTTGGTGTTCAAGTACATAGTTCCCGCAGATTTTCCACCCAAGTGGATAGGGTTATTAAGAAAGCATATGGTGTTTTGGCTTTCATTAACGGGGGATCAAGTTTAAGAGCCGCGAGGTTTTGATACAACTCTGCAAGTCCCTGGTGAGACCACACTTGGAATATTGTGTCCAGCCCTACTGTAGGAAAGATACAGAGGCTTTGGGGAGGGTGGAAAGAAGGTTTGCTGGGATGCTGCCTGTACTGAAGGGCTTGCCTTATGAGGAGAGATTGACGAAGCTCAGACTTTTCTCTCTAAAGAGAAGGAGGAAGAGAGGAGACATGATTGTAGATCTCCCTGGGTCGTCTTTGGACTTCTGCTGCAAGGGTAAAAAAAGTGACCTGTTCAACCAGTGCAAGTGGATTTAGTCAGCTCACACACCAGCAAGTCCACATGTGACTGCAGAGGTTGGAATATTCCATTATTGCTGTTGCTCGTGATGTATTGAATCAGGTATGTCCTGACAGTTAGGGTTTGTTTCTGCTGAAGTTACTTCCTTATCACGAGAGTAGAGTTGAAGATTCTTGTCATTGTAGATGACAGCGATCTTCGGGGAATAGTGACCCTTTAAAGCCAGATCTCTGTGATTATTCTGTCAAATTCAGAAAAATTTCACAAGCAATTAGTGTGCAACTAATATTTAATTTCTACTTCAAATGAAACTTAATCCTGTGATAAGAACTGAAATTTGATATCTGAAAGGTTCCCTGGCATTAAAATCTCCAGTAAGAAAGTGTTGATGGATCCTTCCTGACAATTCTTATTGAATCCTTCATGACAAATCTTACTGAATCCTTGCTGACAATTCTTACTGAATCCTTCCTGACGATTCTTACTGAATTGAGCATTCCACACATGGTCCTACTTTCCTACCAGGAAGAATGGGAATCAAAGTTTATGTCAGACCTGAGGCTATTGGTGTCAGGGACTGTGGGACTGGTTTATATCAGACAGGGGGAGATTGGTGACCGCAATATTCCCTTGTCTGATATAAACCAACCCCAGAGTCAGTGACACCAATCTCTCCCTGTCTGATATAATCCAGCCCCACACACACTGACACCAATCTCCCACTGTCTGATAAAAACCAACTCGGTAAAAACAAGGACAGCAGATGCTGGAAACCAGAGTCGAGATTATAGTGCTGCTGGAAAAGCACAGGTAGCGTTGATATAAACAACCTCCATAGTCCCTGACACCAATCTCCCCCTGTCTGATACAAACCAGCCCCACAATCACTTACACCAATCTCCCCCTGTCTGATATAAACCAGCCCCACAGTCACTGATGCCAATCTCCCCCTTTCTGATACAAACCAGACCCACAGTCACTGACACCAATCTCCCCGTCTGATATAATCCAGCCCCATAGTCCCTGACACCAATTCTCCCCTGGCTGATATAAACCAGCCCCACAGTCACTGACACCAATCTCACCCTGTCTGATATATACCAGACCCACAGTCACTGACACCAAGCTCACCCTGTCTGATATATACCAGACCCACAGTCCCTGACACCAATCTCCCCCTGACTGATATAAACTAGCCCCACAGTCACTGACAACAATCTCCTCCTGACTGATAAATACCAGACCCACAGTCACTGACACCAATGTGCCCTGTTTGATATAAACCAGACCCACAGTCACTGACACCAATCTACCCCTGTCTGATATAAACCACCTCCACAATCACTGACACCAATTATCCCCTTCCGATATAAACCAGACCCACAGTCACTGACCGCAATCTCCCCTTGTCTGATATAAACCAACCCCAGAGTCAGAGACACCAATCTCTTCCTGTCTGATATAATCCAGCTCCACACACACTGACACCAATCTCTGCCTGTCTGATATAAACCAACTAGGTAAAAACAAGGACTGCAGATGCTGGAAACCAAAGTTTAGATTATAGTGCTGCTGGGAAAGCACAGGTCGCGTTGATAGAAACTAACTCCACAGTCACTGATGCCAGTCTCCCCTGTCTGATATAAACCAGACCCACAGTCACTGACACCAATGTCCCCCTGTCTGATATAAACCACCTCCACTGTCACTGATTCCAATCTCGCCATGTCTAATATTAACCAGACCCACAGTCACTGACACCAATCTCCCCCTGTCTTATATAAACCACCTCAACTATCACTGATACCAATCTCGCACTGTCGAATATAAACAAGCCCCACAGACAATGACACCAATCTCCCCCTGCCTGATATGAACCAGTCCCACAGTCCCTGACACCAATCTCCCCCTGTCTGACATAAACCAGGACCACAGTCACTGACACCAATCTCCCCCTGTCTAATATAAACCAGACCCACAGTCACTGACACCAATTTCGCCCTGTCTGATATAAACCACCTCCACTGTCACAGATACCAATCTCCCCCTGTCTAATATAAACCAGCCCCACAGACACTGACACCAATCTCCCCCTGTCCGATATGAACCAGTCCCACAGTCCCTGACACCAATCTCTTCCTGTCTGATATAAACCAGCCCCACAGTCACTGACACCAATCTCTGCCTGTCTGATATTTTCCAACTAGGTAAAAGCAAGGACTGCAGATGCTGGAAACCAGAGTCTAGATTAGAGTGCGCTGGAAAAGCACAGGTAGCGTTGATATAAACTAACTCCACAGTCACTGATGCCAGTCTCCTCCTGTCTGATGTAAGTCAGTGACTGTTGGTCTCGTTTATATTAGACAGGGGGAGATTGGTATCAGTGACTGTGGAGCTGGTTTATATCGGATAGGGGGAGATTGGTTTCAGGGTCTGTTGGTCTGGTTTATGTCAGACAGGGGGAGATTGTCATCAGTGACTGTGGGGCTGGTCTATATCTAACAGGGGAAGATTGGTGTCAGGGACTGTGGGCCTGGTTTATATCAGACAGGGGGAGATTGGCATCAGTGACTGTGGGGCTGGTTTATGTCAGACAGGAGGAGATTGGCGTCAGTGACTGTGGGTCTGGTTTATATCAGACAGGGGGAGATTGGCATCAGTGACTGTGGGGCTGGTTCATATCAGACAGGGGGATATTTGCATCAGTGACTGTGGGTCTGGTTGATATCAGACAGGGGGAGATTGGTGTCAGTGACTGTGGGGCTGGTTTTTATCAGACATGGGGATATTGGTGTCAGTGACTGTCGGTCTGGTTTATATCAGACAGGAGGGGATTGGTGTCAGTGACTGTGGGACTGATTCATATCAGACAGGGGGAGATTGGTGTCATTGACTGTGGGTCTGGTTTATATCGGACAGGGGGAGATTGATATCAGGGTCTGTTGGTCTGGTTTATATCAGACAGGCGGAGATTGATATCAGTGACTGTGGAGCTAGTTTATATCAGACAGGGGGAGATTGGTGTCAGGGTCTGTCGGGCTGGTTTATGTCAGACAGTTGGAGATTGGTGTCAGTGACTGTGGGGCTGGTTTATGTCAAACGGGGGAGATTGGCATCAGTGATTGTCGGTCTGGTTTATATCAGACAGTACGAGATTGGTGTCAGGGACTGTGGGGTTGGTTTACATCAGACAAGGTGAGATTGGTGTCAGTGACTGTAGGACTGGGTTTATATCAGACAGGGGGAGATTGGTGTCAGTGACTGTGGGGCTGGTTTGTATCAGACATGTGGAGTTTGGTGTCAGGGACTGTGGGACTGGTTCATATCAGACAGGGGGAGATAGGTGTCAGTGTCTGTGGGGCTGGTTTATATTAGACAGGGGGAGATTGGTGTCAGGGACTTTGGGGCTGGTTAATATCAGACAGGGGGAGATTGGTGTTAGGGACTGTGGGCCTGGTTTATGTCAAACAGGGGGAGATTGGCATCAGCGACTCTGGGGCTGGTTTATATCAGACAGGAGGATCTTGGTGTCAGGGTCTGTGGGTCTGGTTTATGTCAGACACGAGGAGATTGGTGTCAGTGACTGTAGGACTGGGTTTATATTAGACAGGGGGAGATTGGTGTCAGTGACTGTGGGGCTGGTTTGTATCAGACAGGGGGAGATTGGTGTCAGTGACTGTGGGGCTGGTTTTTTCAGAGAGAGGGAGATTGGTGTCAGTGATTGTAGGGCTGGTTTATATCAGAAAGGGGGAAATTGATGTCAGTGACTGTGGGGCTGGTTTATATCTGACAGGGGGAGATTGGTGTCAGGGACTGTGGTCCTGGTTTATATAAGACAGGGGGAGATTGGCATCAGTGACTGTGGGGCTGGTTCATATCAGACAGGGGGAGATTGGTGTCAACGTCTGTGGGCCTGGTTTTTATCAGACAGGGGGAGATTGGTGTCAGTGACTGTGGGGCTGGTTTTTATCAGACAGGTGGAGATTGGCATCAGCGACTGTGGGGCTGGTTCATATAAGACAGGGGGAGATTGGTATCAGTGTCTGTTGGTCTGGTTTATATCAGACAGGGGGCGATTGGTATCAGTGACTGTGGAGCTGGTTTATATTAGACAGGGAGAGTTAGGTTTCAGGGACTGTGGGCCTGTTTTATGTCAGACAAGGGGAAGATTAGCATCAGTGACTGTGCAGCTGGATTACATCAGACAGGGTGAGATTGCTGTCAGGGACTGTGGATCTGGTTTATGTCAGACAGGGGGAGATTGGTGTCAGGACTGTGGGGCCGGTTTATATCAGACAGGGGGAGATTGGTGTCAGGACTGTGGGGCCGGTTTATATCAGACAGGGGGAGATTGGTGTCAGTGACTGTGGGTCTAGTTTATATCACACAGTGGGAGATTGGTGTCACGGACTGTGGGCCTCGTTTATGGCAGACACGGGGAGATTGGCATCAGTGACTGTCGGTCTGGTTTATATCAGACAGGAGAAGATTGGTGTCAGCGACTGTGGGGTTGGTTCACATGAGACAAGGTTAGATTGGTGTCAGTGACTGTGGGTCTGCTTTATATTAGACAGGGCGAGTTGGGTGTCAGTGTCTGTGGGTTTGGTTTATATCAGACGCGGGGAGATTGGTGTCAGGGACTGTGGGGCTGGATTATGTCAGACAAGGGGAAGATTGGCATCAATAACTGTGGGGCTGGTTTATATCAGACAGGAGGAGATTGGTGTCAGGGTCTGTCGGGCTGTTTTATGTCAGACAGGGGGAGATTGGCATCAGTGATTGTCGGTCTGGTTTATATCAGACAGGAGGAGATTGGTGTCAGGGACTGTGGGGTTGGTTTGCATCAGACAAGGTGAGATTGGTGTCAGTGACAGTGGAGGTGATTTATATCAGACAGGGGGAGATTGGTGTCAGTGACTGTGGGTCTGGTTTATATTTGACAGGGTGAGATTGGTACCAGTGACAGTGGAGGTGGTTTATATCAGACAGGGGGAGATTGGTGTCAGTGACTGTGGTGCTGGTTTATATAAGACAGGGGGAGATTGGCATCAGTGACTGTGGGGCTGGTTCATATCAGACAGGGGGAGATTGGTGTCAATGTCTGTGGGCCTGGTTTTTATCAGACAGGGGGAGATTGGTGTCAGTGACTGTGGGGCTGGTTTATATCAGACAGGGGGAGATTGGTGTCGGTGACTGTGCTGCTGGTTTATATCAGAAAGGGGAGAGTGGTGTCAGTGACTGTGGGCCTGGTTTTTATCAGACAGGGGAAGATCGGTGTCAGGGACTGTAAGTCTGCTTTATATCAGACAGGGGGAGATTGGTGTCAGTGACTGTGGGGCTGGTTTATATCAGACAGGGGGAGATTGGTGTCGGTGACTGTGCTGCTGGTTTATATCAGAAAGGGGAGAGTGGTGTCAGTGACTGTGGGCCTGGTTTTTATCAGACAGGGGAAGATCGGTGTCAGGGACTGTAAGTCTGCTTTATATCAGACAGGGGGAGATTGGTGTCGGTGACTGTGCTGCTGGTTTATATCAGAAAGGGGAGATTGGTGTCAGTGACTGTGGAGCTGGTTTATATCAGAAAGGGGAGAGTGGTGTCAGTGACTGTGGTAAAAAAAATGAGTGCAGATGCTGGAATCCAGATTCTGGATTATTGGTGCTGGAAGTGCACAGCAGTTCAGGCAGCATCCAAGTAGCTTCGAAATCGACGTTTCGGGCAAAAGCCTTTCATCAGGAATAAAGGCAGTGAGCCTGAGGCGTGGAGAGATAAGCTAGAGGATGGTGGGGGTGGGGAGAAAGTAGCATAGAGTACAATGGGTGAGTGGGGGAGGGGATGAAGGTGATAGGTCAAGGAGGAGAGGGTGGAGTGGATAGGTGGAAAAGGAGATAGGCAGGTCGGACAAGTCCGGACAAGTTATGGGGACAGTTACTGAGCTGGAAGTTTAGACCTACGGTGAGGTGGGGGAAGGGGAAATGAGGAAACTGTTGAAGTCCACATTGATGCCCTGTTCTGAGGTGGAAGATGAGGCATTCTTCCTCCAGGCGTCTGGTGGTGAGGGACCGGCGGTGAAGGAGGCCCAGGACCTCCATGTCCTCGGCAGAGTGGGAGGGGGAGTTGAAATGTTGGGCCACGGGGAGGTGTGGTTAATTGGTGCGGGTGTCTTGGAGATGTTCCCTCAAGCGCTCTGCTCGGAGGCGCCCAGTCTCCCCAATGTAGAGGAGACCGCATCGGGAGCAATGGATACAATAAATGATATTGGTGGATGTGCAAGTAAAACTTTGATGGATGTGGAAGGCTCCTTTAGGGCCTTGGATAGAGGTGAGGGAGGAGGTGTGGGCGCAGGTTTTACAGTTCCTGCGGTGGCAGGGAAAGTGCCAGGATTGGAGGGTGGGTTGTTAGGGGGCGTGGAACTGACGGTCAGGGAGGGAACAGTCTTTGCGGAAGGTGCAAAGGGGTGGGGAGGGAAATATATACCTGGTAGTGGGGTCTGTTTGGAAGTTGCGGAAATGTCGGCGGATGATTTGGTTTATGCGAAGGTTGGTAGGAAGGTGAGCACCAGGGGCGTTCTGTCCTTGTTACGGTTGGAGGGGTGGAGTCTGAGGGCGGAGGTGCGGGATGTAGACGAGATGCGTTAGAGGGCATCTTTAACCACGTAGAAAGGGAAATTGCGGTCTCTAAAGAAAGAGGCTATCTGGTGTGTTCAGAGGTGGAACTGCTCCTCCTGGGAGCAGATCCGGCGGAGGCGGAGGAATTAGGAATACGGGATGGCATTTTTGCAAGAGGTAGGGTGGGAAGAGGTGTAATCCAGGTAGCTGTGGGAGTCGGTGGGTTTGTAAAAAATGTCAGTGTCAAGTCGGTCGTCATTAAGGGAGATGGATAGGTCCAGAAAGGGGGGGAGGTGTCAGAGATCGTCCAGATAAATTTAAGGTCAGGGTGGAATGTGTTGGTGAAGTTGATGAATTGCTCAACCTCCTCGCGGGAGCACAAGGTGGCACCAATGCAGTCATCATTGTAGCAGAGGAAGAGGTGGGGAGTGGTGCCAGTGTAATTACAGAAGGTCAACTGCTCTACGTAGCCAACAAAGAGACAGGCATAGCTGGGCCCCATACGTGTGCCCATGGCTAACCCTTTGGCATGGAGGAAGTGAGAGGATTCAAAGGAGAAATTGTTAAGGGTGAGGACCAGTTCGGCCAAACGAATGAGAGTGTCGGTGGAAGGGCACGTCTGGAGAGGAAAAACTGGAGGGCTTGGCGGCCCTGGTCATGGCGAATGGAGGTGTAGAGGGATTGGATATCCATGGTGAAGATGAGGCGTTGGGGGCCAGGGAAACGTAAGTCTTGGAGGAGGTGGAGGGCGTGGGTGGTGTCTCGAATGTATGTGGGGAGTTAGAACATAGAACATAGAACATAGAACAATACAGCACAGAACAGGCCCTTCGGCCCACGATGTTGTGCCGAACTTCTATCCTTGATTAAGCACCCATCCATGTACCTATCCAAATGCCGCTTAAAGGTCGCCAATGAATCTGACTCTACCACTCCCTCGGGCAGCGCATTCCATGCCCCCACCACTCTCTGGGTGAAGAACCCACCCCTGACATCTCCCCTATACCTTCCACCCTTCACCTTAAATTTATGTCCCCTTGTAACACTCTGTTGTACCCGGGGAAAAAGTTTCTGACTGTCTACTCTATCTATTCCTCTGATCATCTTATAAAACTCTATCAAGTCACCCCTCATCCTTCGCCGTTCCAACGAGAAAAGGCCGAGAACTCTCAACCTATCCTCGTACGACCTACTCTCCATTCCAGGCAACATCCTGGTAAAACTTCTCTCCACCCTCTCCAAAGCTTCCACATCTTTCCTAAAGTGAGGCGACCAGAACTGCACACAGTACTCCAAATGTGGCCTAACCAAAGTCCTGTACAGCTGCAACATCACCTCACGACTCTTGAATTCAATCCCTCTGCTAATGAACGATAATACTCCATAGGCCTTCTTACAAACTCTATCCACCTGAGTGGCAACCTTCAAATATCTATGTACATAGACCCCAAGATCCCTCTGTTCCTCCACCTGACCAAGAACCCTACCATTAACCCTGTATTCCGCATTCTTATTTGTTCTTCCAAAATGGACAACCTCACACTTGGCAGGGTTGAACTCCATCTGCCACTCCTCAGACCAGCTCTGCATCATATCATAGTTCCTGGACTAGGGGGGATAGGACAGTTTCGAGGTAGGTAGAGATGAGTTCAGTGGGGCAGGAGCATGCTGAGACAATGGGTCGGCCAGGGTGGTCAGGCTTGTGGATCTTGTGAAGGAGGTAGAACCGGGCAGTGCGGGGTTCCCGGACTATGAGGTTGGAAGCTGTGGGTGGGAGATCTCCTGAGGAGATGAGGTTCTCTATGGTCTGGAAGATGATGGTTTGGTGATGGGGGATGGGGTCATGGTCGAGTGGGCAGTAGGGAGAGGTGTCCTCAGTTGACGTTTGGCTTCAGCGGTGGAGGTCAGTGCGCCAGATTACCACTGCGCCCCCTTTATCCGCTGGCTTGATGCTCAGGTTGGGATTGGAGCAGAATGATTAGGGGCTAATCGTTGTGAGGGTGGGAGGTTGGAGTGAGAGAGGGAGGTAGACGGTCTGGTTTATATCAGACGGGGGAGATTGGTGTCAGGGACTGTGGGTCTGGGTTATATCAGACAGGAGGAGATTGGTGTCAGGGACTGTGGGTCTGGATTATATCAGACAGGGAGATATTGGTGTCAGGCACTGTGGGACTGGTTTATTTCAGACATGGGGAGATTTTTGTCAGTGACTGTGGGGCTGGATTATATCAGACATGGGGAGATTGCTGTCAGTGACTGTGGAGTTGGTTCATTTCAGACAGGACGAGATTGGTGTCAGTGACTGCGGGGCTGGTTTTTTTTGACAGGGGAGATTGGTGTCAGTGACTGTGGTGCTGGTTTATATCAGACAGGATGAGATTGCGGTCAGTGTCTCTGGGGCTGGATTATATCAGACACGGGGAGATAGGAGTCAGGGACTGTGGGTCTGGTTTATATCAGACATGGGGAGATTTTTGTTAGTGACTGTGGGCTGGTTTATATCAGACAAGGGGAGATTAGTGTCAGTGACTGTGGGGCTGGTTTATATCAGACATGGGGAGATTTTTATCAGTGACTGTGTGCTGGTTTATAGCAGACAAGGGGAGATTGGTGTCAGTGACTGTGGGTCTGGTTTATATCAGATAGGAAGAGATTGCGGTCAGTGACTGTGGGGTTGGTTTATATCAGACATGGGGAGATTTATTTCAGGGACTGTGGGCTGGTTTATATCAGACAGGGGAATTTGGAGTCAGAGACTGTGGGGCTGGTTTATATCAGACATGGCGAGATTTTTGTCAGTGACTGTGGGCTAGTTTATATCAGACAAGGGGAGATTGGTGTCATTGACTGTAGAGCTGGTTTATATCAGACAAGGGGAGATTGGTGTCAGTGTCTGTGGGTCTGGTTTTTATCAGACACTGGGAGATTGGTGTCAGTGACTGTGGAGTTGGTTTATTTCAGACAGAACGAGATTGGTGTGTGTGACTGTAGGGATGGTTTATATCAGACAGGAGGAGATTGCGGTCAGTGTCTGTGGGGCTGGTTTGTATCAGACAAGGGGAGATTGGTGTCAGTGACTGTGGTGCTGGTTTATATCAGACAGGGGGAGATTGCTGTCATTTACTGTAGAGCTGGTTTATATCAGACAGGGGGAGATTAGTGTCAGTGACTGTGGTGCTGGTTTATATCAGACGGGGGGGGGGATTAGCCTCAGTGACTGTGGAGTTAGTTTATATCAACGCTGACTGTGCTTTTCCAGCACCACTCTAATCTAGACTGTGGTTTCCAGTATCTGCTGTCCTTGTTTTTTCCTAGTTAATTTATATCAGACAGGCAGAGATTGGTGTCAGTGTCTGTGGGGCTGGATTATATCAGACAGGATGAGATTGGTGTCAGTGACTGTGGGGCTGGTTTATATCAGATCGGGAGAGATTGGTGTCAGTGACTGTGGGTTGGTTTATTTCAGAAATGGGGAGATTGGTGTCAGTGACTGAGGGACTGGTTTTATATCAGACAGGGGGAGATTGGTGTCAGTGACCGTGGAGTTTGTTTATATCAGACGGGGGAGATTGGTTTCCGTGAGTGTGGGGCTGGATTACATCAGACAGGGTGAGATTGCAGTCAGGGACTGTGGATCTGGTTTATAGCAGGCAGGGGAAGATTGGTGTCAGTGACTGTGGGGCTGGTTTATATCAGACAGGCAGAGATTGGTGTCAGTGACTGTGGGTCTGGTTTATATCAGACAGGAGGTGATTGGTGTCAGTGACTGTGGGGCTGCTTTATATCAGTTGGGGAGAGATTGGTGTCAGTGACTGTGGGTCTGGTTTATTTCAGACAGTGTGAGATTGGTGTCACGGACTGTGGGGATGGTTTATATTTAGACAGGGGGAGATTGGTGTCATTGACTGTAGATCTGGTTAATATCAGACGGGGGGAGATTGGTGTCAGGGTCTGTGGGTCTGGTTTATATCAGACAGGGGGAGATTGGAGCCAGTGACTGTGTGTCTGGGTTATATCAGACAGGAGGAGATTGGTCTCAGGGACTGTGGGTCTGGATTATATCAGACGGGGAGAATTGGTGTCAGGCACTGTGGGACTGGTTTATATCAGACAGGGAGAATTGGTGTCAGGCACTGTGGGACTGGTTTATTTCAGACATGGGGAGATTTTTGTCAGTGACTGTGGGCTGGTTTATATCAGAGAGGGGAGATTGGAGTCAGGGGCTGTGGGGCTGGTTCATATCAGACAGAGGGGAGATTGGTGTCAGTGACTGTGGGGCTGGTTTATATCAGACATGGGGAGATTGGTGTCAGTGTCTGTGGGTCTGGTTTATATCAGACAGGGGGAGATTGGTGTCAGTGACTGTGGGGCTGGTTTATATCAGAAAGGGGAGATTGGTGTCAGTGACTGAGGGTCTGGTTTATATCAGACATTGGGAGATTGGAGCCAGTGACTGTGTGTCTGGGTTGTTTCAGACAGGAGGAGATTGGTGTCAGGGACTGTGGGTCTGGATTATATCAGACAGGGAGAATTGGTGTCAGGCACTGTGGGACTGGTTTATTTCAGACATGGGGAGATTTTTGTCAGTGACTGTGGGCTGGTTTATATCAGACAGGGGAGATTGGAGTCAGGGACTGTTGGACTGGTTTATATCAGAGAAGGGGAGATTGGTGTCAGTGACTGTGGGGCTGGTTTATATCAGACATGGGGAGGTTTTTGTCAATGACTGCGTGCTGGTTTATATCAGACAGAGGGGAGATTGGTGTCAGTGACTGTGGGTCTGGTTTATATCAGAAAAGGGAGATTGGTGTCAGTGTCTGTGGGTCTGGTTTATATAAGACAGGGGGAGATTGGTCTCAGGGTCTGTGGGGCTGTATTATATCAGACTGGGGAGATTGGTGTCAGTGACTGTGGAGTTGGTTTATTTCAGACAGGATGAGATTGGTGTCAGTGACTGTGGGGCTGGGTTATTTCAGACAGGATGAGATTGGTGTCAGTGACTGTGGGGCTGGTTTATATCAGACAGGGAGAGATTGGTGTCTGTGACTGTGGGTTGGTTTATTTCAGACAGGGAGAGATTGGTGTCAGTGACTGTGGGACTGGTTTTATATCAGACAGGGGGAGATTTGTGTCGGTGACCGTGGAGTTGGTTTATATCAGACGGGGGAGATTGGTTTCCATGAGTGTGTGGCTGGATTACATCAGACAGGGGGAGATTGCTGTCAGTGACTGTGGGTCTGGTTTGTATCAGACAGGAGGTGATTGGTGTCAGTGACTGTGGGGCTGGTTTATTTCAGACAGTGGGAGATTGGTGTCAGGGACTGTGGGGCTGGTTTATATCAGACAGGGGGAGATTAGTGTCAGTGTCTGTGGGGCTGGTTTATATCAGACGGGGAGATTGGTGTCAGTGACTGTGGGGCTGGTTTATATCAGACAGGGTGAGATTAGCGTCAGGGTGTGTTGGTCGGGTTTATATCAGACAGGACGAGATTGGTGTCAGGGACTGTGGGTCTGGATTATAACAGACAGGAGGAGATTGGTGTCAGGGACTGTGGGTCTGGATTATATCAGACAGGGAAAGATTGATGTCAGACACTGTGGGACTGGTTTATTTCAGACATGGGGAGATTTTTTTGAGTGACTGTGGGGCTGGTTTATATCAGACAAGGGGAGATAGCAGACAGTGTCTATGGGGCTGGTTTGTATCAGACAGTGTGAGATTGGTGTCAGGGACTGTGGGTCTGGTTTATATCAGACGGGGGAGATTGGTGTCAGTGACTGTGGTGCTGGTTTATATCAGACAGGGGGAGATTGGTGTCAGTGACTGTGGTGCTTGTTTATATCAGACAGGGGGGGGATTGGCGTCAGTGACTGTGGAGTTAGTTTATATCAACGCTGACTGTGCTTTTCAGCACCACTCTAATCTAGACCCAGGTTTCCAGTATCTGCAGTCTTGTTCTTTCCTAGTTAGTTTATATCAGACAGGCAGAGATTGGTGTCAGTCTCTGTGGGGCTGGTTTATATCAGACAGGCAGAGATTGCTCTCAGGGATTGTGGGGCTGGATTATATCAGACGGGGAGATTGCTGCCAGTGACTGTGGGTCTGGGTTATATCAGACAGGAGGAGATTGGTGTCAGGGACTGTGGGTCTGGATTATATCAGACAGGGAGAGATTGGTGTCAGGCACTGTGGGACTGGTTTATTTCAGACAGGACGAGATTGGTGTGAGTGACTGTGGGGCTGGATTATATCAGACATGGGGAGATTGCTGTCAGTGACTGTGGTGCTGGTTTATATCAGACAGGAGGAGAATGGTGTCAGGGACTGTGGGTCTGGTTTATATCAGACTGGGAGAGATTGGTGTCAGTGGCTGTGGGGCTGGTTTATATCAGACATGGGGAGATTTTTGTCAGTGACTGTAAGCTGGCTTATATCAGACAGGGGAGACTGGAGTCAGGGACTCTAGGGCTGGTTTCTATCAGACAAGGGGAGATTGGTGTCAGTGACTGTGGGGCTGGTTTATATCAGACAGGGGGAGATTGGTGTCAGGGACTGTGGGTCTGGTTTATATCAGACTGGGAGAGATTGGTGTCAGTGACAGTGGGGCTGGTTTATATCAGACATGGCGAGATTTTTGTCATTGACTGTGAGCTAGTTTATATCAAACAAGGAGAGATTGGTTTCAATGACTGTAGAGCTGGTTTATATCAGAAAGGGGAGATTGGTGTCAGTGTCTGTGGGTCTGGTTTATATTAGACAGGGGGAGATTGGTGACAGTGACTGTGGGTCTGGATTATATCAAACAGGAGGAGACTGGTGTCAGGGACTGTGGGTCTGAATTATATCAGACAGGGAGAGATTGGTGTCAGGCACTGTGGGACTGGTTTATTTCAGACAGGACGAGATTGGTGTGAGTGACTGTGGGGCTGGTTTATATCAGACAGGGGAGATTGGTGTCAGTGACTGTGGTGCTGGTTTATATCAGACAGGAGGAGAATGCGATCAGTGTTTGTGGGGCTGGATTATAGCAGACAGCGGGAGATTGGTATCAGTGACTGTGGGTCTGGTTTATATCAGACTGGGAGAGATTGGTATCAGTGACTGTGGGGTTGGTTTATATCAGACATGGGGAGATTTTTTTCAGGGAATGTGGGCTGGTTTCTATCAGACAGGGGAGATTGGAGTCAGGGACTGTGGGGCTGGTTTATATCAGACAAGGGGAATTGGTGTCAGTGACTGTGGGGCTGGTTTATATCAGACATGGCGAGATTTTTGTCAGTGACTGTGGGCTAGTTTATATCAGACAAGGGGAGATTGGTGTCATTGACTGTAGAGCTGGTTTATATCAGAAAGGGGAGATTGGTGTCAGTGTCTGTGGGTCTGGTTTTTATCAGACAGGGGGAGATTGGTGTCAGTACTGTGGGGCTGGTTTATATCAGAAAGGGGAGATTGGTGTTAGTGACTGTGTGGCTGGTTTAGATCAGACACTGGGAGATTGGTGTCATTGACTGATGGTTTGCTTTGTATAAGACCGGGTGAGATTGCTGTCAGGCACTGTGGCAATGGTTTATATCAGACATGGGGAGATTGGTTTCAGTGACTGTGGGGCTGGTTCATATCAGACAAGGGGAGATTGGTGTCAGTGACTGTGGAGTTGGTTTATTTCAGACAGAACGAGATTGGTGTGTGTGACTGTGGTGCTGGTTTATATCAGACAGGAGGAGATTGCGGTCAGTGTCTGTGGGGCTGGTTTGTATCAGACAAGGGGAGATTGGTGTCAGTGACTGTGGTGCTGGTTTATATCAGACAGGGGGAGATTGCTGTCATTGACTGTAGAGCTGGTTTATATCAGACAGGGGGAGATTGCTGTCATTGACTGTAGAGCTGGTTTATATCAGACAGGGGGAGATTGCTGTCATTGACTGTAGAGCTGGTTTATATCAGACAGGGGGAGATTAGTGTCAGTGACTGTGGTGCTGGTTTATATCAGACAGGGGGGGGATTGGCCTCAGTGACTGTGGAGTTAGTTTATATCAACGCTGACTGTGCTTTTCCAGCACCACTCTAATCTAGACTGTGGTTTCCAGTATCTGTTGTCCTTGTTTTTTCCTAGTTAATTTATATCAGACAGGAGGAGATTGGTGTCAGGGACTGTGGGTCTGGATTATATCAGACAGGGAGAGATTGGTGTCAGGCACTGTGGGACTGGTTTATTTCAGACAGGACGAGATTGGTGTGAGTGACTGTGGGGCTGGATTATATCAGACATGGGGAGATTGCTGTCAGTGACTGTGGTGCTGGTTTATATCAGACAGGAGGAGAATGGTGTCAGGGACTGTGGGTCTGGTTTATATCAGACTGGGAGAGATTGGTGTCAGTGGCTGTGGGGCTGGTTTATATCAGACATGGGGAGATTTTTGTCAGTGACTGTAAGCTGGCTTATATCAGACAGGGGAGACTGGAGTCAGGGACTCTAGGGCTGGTTTCTATCAGACAAGGGGAGATTGGTGTCAGTGACTGTGGGGCTGGTTTATATCAGACAGGGGGAGATTGGTGTCAGGGACTGTGGGTCTGGTTTATATCAGACTGGGAGAGATTGGTGTCAGTGACTGTGGGGCTGGTTTATATCAGACATGGCGAGATTTTTGTCATTGACTGTGAGCTAGTTTATATCAAACAAGGAGAGATTGGTTTCAATGACTGTAGAGCTGGTTTATATCAGAAAGGGGAGATTGGTGTCAGTGTCTGTGGGTCTGGTTTATATTAGACAGGGGGAGATTGGTGACAGTGACTGTGGGTCTGGATTATATCAAACAGGAGGAGACTGGTGTCAGGGACTGTGGGTCTGAATTATATCAGACAGGGAGAGATTGGTGTCAGGCACTGTGGGACTGGTTTATTTCAGACAGGACGAGATTGGTGTGAGTGACTGTGGGGCTGGTTTATATCAGACAGGGGAGATTGGTGTCAGTGACTGTGGTGCTGGTTTATATCAGACAGGAGGAGAATGCGATCAGTGTTTGTGGGGCTGGATTATAGCAGACAGCGGGAGATTGGTATCAGTGACTGTGGGTCTGGTTTATATCAGACTGGGAGAGATTGGTATCAGTGACTGTGGGGTTGGTTTATATCAGACATGGGGAGATTTTTTTCAGGGACTGTGGGCTGGTTTCTATCAGACAGGGGAGATTGGAGTCAGGGACTGTGGGGCTGGTTTATATCAGACAAGGGGAATTGGTGTCAGTGACTGTGGGGCTGGTTTATATCAGACATGGCGAGATTTTTGTCAGTGACTGTGGGCTAGTTTATATCAGACAAGGGGAGATTGGTGTCATTGACTGTAGAGCTGGTTTATATCAGAAAGGGGAGATTGGTGTCAGTGTCTGTGGGTCTGGTTTTTATCAGACAGGGGGAGATTGGTGTCAGTACTGTGGGGCTGGTTTATATCAGAAAGGGGAGATTGGTGTTAGTGACTGTGTGGCTGGTTTAGATCAGACACTGGGAGATTGGTGTCATTGACTGATGGTTTGCTTTGTATAAGACCGGGTGAGATTGCTGTCAGGCACTGTGGCAATGGTTTATATCAGACATGGGGAGATTGGTTTCAGTGACTGTGGGGCTGGTTCATATCAGACAAGGGGAGATTGGTGTCAGTGACTGTGGAGTTGGTTTATTTCAGACAGAACGAGATTGGTGTGTGTGACTGTGGTGCTGGTTTATATCAGACAGGAGGAGATTGCGGTCAGTGTCTGTGGGGCTGGTTTGTATCAGACAAGGGGAGATTGGTGTCAGTGACTGTGGTGCTGGTTTATATCAGACAGGGGGAGATTGCTGTCATTGACTGTAGAGCTGGTTTATATCAGACAGGGGGAGATTGCTGTCATTGACTGTAGAGCTGGTTTATATCAGACAGGGGGAGATTGCTGTCATTGACTGTAGAGCTGGTTTATATCAGACAGGGGGAGATTAGTGTCAGTGACTGTGGTGCTGGTTTATATCAGACGGGGGGGATTAGCCTCAGTGACTGTGGAGTTAGTTTATATCAACGCTGACTGTGCTTTTCCAGCACCACTCTAATCTAGACTGTGGTTTCCAGTATCTGTTGTCCTTGTTTTTTCCTAGTTAATTTATATCAGACAGGAGGAGATTGGTGTCAGGGACTGTGGGTCTGGATTATATCAGACAGGGAGAGATTGGTGTCAGGCACTGTGGGACTGGTTTATTTCAGACAGGACGAGATTGGTGTGAGTGACTGTGGGGCTGGATTATATCAGACATGGGGAGATTGCTGTCAGTGACTGTGGTGCTGGTTTATATCAGACAGGAGGAGAATGGTGTCAGGGACTGTGGGTCTGGTTTATATCAGACTGGGAGAGATTGGTGTCAGTGGCTGTGGGGCTGGTTTATATCAGACATGGGGAGATTTTTGTCAGTGACTGTAAGCTGGCTTATATCAGACAGGGGAGACTGGAGTCAGGGACTCTAGGGCTGGTTTCTATCAGACAAGGGGAGATTGGTGTCAGTGACTGTGGGGCTGGTTTATATCAGACAGGGGGAGATTGGTGTCAGGGACTGTGGGTCTGGTTTATATCAGACTGGGAGAGATTGGTGTCAGTGACTGTGGGGCTGGTTTATATCAGACATGGCGAGATTTTTGTCATTGACTGTGAGCTAGTTTATATCAAACAAGGAGAGATTGGTTTCAATGACTGTAGAGCTGGTTTATATCAGAAAGGGGAGATTGGTGTCAGTGTCTGTGGGTCTGGTTTATATTAGACAGGGGGAGATTGGTGACAGTGACTGTGGGTCTGGATTATATCAAACAGGAGGAGACTGGTGTCAGGGACTGTGGGTCTGAATTATATCAGACAGGGAGAGATTGGTGTCAGGCACTGTGGGACTGGTTTATTTCAGACAGGACGAGATTGGTGTGAGTGACTGTGGGGCTGGTTTATATCAGACAGGGGAGATTGGTGTCAGTGACTGTGATGCTGGTTTATATCAGACAGGAGGAGAATGCGATCAGTGTTTGTGGGGCTGGATTATAGCAGACAGCGGGAGATTGGTATCAGTGACTGTGGGTCTGGTTTATATCAGACTGGGAGAGATTGGTATCAGTGACTGTGGGGTTGGTTTATATCAGACATGGGGAGATTTTTTTCAGGGACTGTGGGCTGGTTTCTATCAGACAGGGGAGATTGGAGTCAGGGACTGTGGGGCTGGTTTATATCAGACAAGGGGAATTGGTGTCAGTGACTGTGGGGCTGGTTTATATCAGACATGGCGAGATTGGTGTGAGTGACTGTGCGGCTGGTTTATATCAGACAGGAGTAGATTGCGGTCATTGTCTGTGGGGCTGGTTTGTATCAGACAAGGGGAGATTGGAGTCAGGGACTGTGGTGCTGTTTTATATCAGACAAGGGGAGATTGGTGTCAGTGACTGTGGGGCTGGTTTATATCAGACATTGGGAGATTGGTGTCACTGACTGTGTAGTTGGTTTATTTCAGACAGAACGAGATTGGTGTGACTGACTGTGCGGCTGGTTTATATCAGACAGGAGGAGATTGCAGTCAGTTTCTGTGGGGCTGGTTTGTATCAGACAAGGGGAGATTGGTGTCAGTGACTGTGGTGCTGGTTTATATCAGACTGGGGGAGATTAGTGTCAGTGACTGTGGTGCTGGTTTATATTAGACGGGGGGGGGGATTAGCGTCAGTGACTGTGGCGTTAGTTTATATCAACGCTGACAGTGCTTTTCCAGCACCACTCTAATCTAGACTCTGGTTTCCATTATCTGCTGTCCTTGTTTTTTCCTCGTTAATTTATATCAGACAGGCAGAGATTGGTGTCAGTGTCTGTGGGGCTGGATTATATCAGACAGGGGGAGATTGGTGTCAGTGACGGTGAGTTGGTTTATTTCAGACAGGGGGAGATTGGTGTCAGTTACTGAGGGTCTGGTTTTATATCAGAAATGAGGAGATTGGTGTCAGTGACCGTGGAGTTGGTTTATATCAGACGGGGGGAGATTTGTGTCAGTGACTGTGGGGCTGGTTTATATCAGACAGGCAGAGATTGGTGTCAGTTACTGTGGGTCTGGTTTATTTCAGACAGGAGATGATTGGTGTCAGTGACTGTGGGGCTGGTTTATATCAGACAGGGAGAGATTGGTGTCAGGGACTGTGGGGCTGGTTTATATCAGACAGGGGGAGATTGGTGTCAGGGACTGTGGGTCTGGTTTATATCAGACAGCAGGAGATTGGTGTCAGGGACTGTGGGTCTGGTTTATATCAGACTGGGGGAGATTTGTGTCAGGGACTGTGGAGCTGGTTGATTTCAGACAGGCAGAGACTGGTGTCAATGACTGTGGGGTTGATTTATATCAGGCATGCGGAGATTGGTGTCATTGACTGTCGGTGTGGTTTGTATCAGACAGGGGGCGATTGGTGTCAGGGACTGTGGGTCTGGTTTATATCAGACTGGGGGAGATTGGTGTATGGAACTGTGGAGCTAGTTTCTTTCAGAGAGGCAGAGACTGGTGTCAATGAGTGTGGGGTTGGTATTTATCAGTCATGCGGAGATTGGTGTCAGCGACTGTCAGTGTGGTTTATATCAGACATGGGGGAGATTGCGGTCAGTGTCTGTGGGGCTGGTTTATATCAGACGAGGGAGATTGGTGTCAGTGACTATGGGACTGATTTGTATCAGACAGGTGGTGATTGATGTGAGGGACTGTGGGGCTGGTTATGTCCGATAGTGCGAGATTGGTGTCAGGGACTATGGTGCTGGTTTATATCAGACAGGAGGAAATTGGTGTCAGGGACTGTGGGACTGGTTTATATCAGACAGGGGGAGATTGGTGTCAGTGACTGTGGAGCTGGTTTATATCAGAAAGGGGAGATTGGTGTCAGTGACTGTGGAGCTGGTTTATATCAGAAAGGGGAGATTGGTGTCAGTGACTGTGGTAAAAACAATGACTGCAGCTGCTGGAATCCAGATTCTGGATTATTGGTGCTGGAAGTGCACAGCAGTTCAGGCAGACTGAGAAATATTGCAATTGATTCCACCAACCAAATGTTCGAGATGTTTGCGAATAACTGGGACCCAAAAACACTTTCCTGAGATACTCCACGAACCTTCATGTGGATGACGGTAGAGCAGTGGATGTAGTGTACATGGATTTTAGTAAGGCATTTGATAAGGTTCCCCATGGTAGGCTTATGCGGAAAGTCAGGAGGCATGGGATAGAGGGAAATTTGGCCAATTGGATAGAAAACTGGCTAACCGGTCGAAGTCAGAGAGTGGTAGTAGATGGTAAATATTCAGCATGGAGTCCAGTTACATGTGGAGTTCCGCAGGGATCAGTTCTGGGTCCTCTGCTGTTTGTAATTTTTATTAATGACTTAGATGAGGGAGTCGAAGGGTGGGTCAGTAAATTTGCAGATGATACGAAGATAGGTGGAGTTGTGGACAGTGAGGAGGGCTGTTGTCGGCTGCAGAGGGACTTAGATATGATGCAGAGCTGGGCTGAGGAGTGGCAGATGGAGTTCAACCCTGCCAAGTGTGAAGTTGTCCATTTTGGAAGAACAAATAAGAATGCGGAATACAGGGTTAATGGTAGGGTTCTTGGTCAGGTGGAGGAACAGAGGGATCTTGGGGTCTATGTACATAGATCTTTGAAGGTTGCCACTCAGGTGGATAGAGTTTGTAAGAAGGCCTGTGGAGTATTATCGTTCATTAGCAGAGGGATTGAATTCAAGAGTCGTGAGGTGATGTTGCAGCTGTACAGGACTTTGGTTAGGCCACATTTGGAGTACTGTGTGCAGTTCTGGTCGCCTCACTTTAGGAAAGATGTGGAAGCTTTGGAGAGGGTGCAGAGAAGATTTACCAGAATGTTGCCTGGAATGGAGTGTAGGTCGTACGAGGATAGGTTGAGAGTTCTCGGCCTTTTCTCGTTGGAACGGCGAAGGATGAGGGGTGACTTGATAGAGGTTTATAAGATGATCAGAGGAATAGATAGAGTAGACAGTCAGAAACTTTTTCCCCGGGTACAACAGAGTGTTACAAGGGGACATAAATTTAAGGTGAAGGGTGGAAGGTATAGGGGAGATGTCAGGGGTGGGTTCTTCACCCAGAGAGTGGTGGGGGCATGGAATGCGCTGCCCGAGGGAGTGGTAGAGTCAGATTCATTGGCGACCTTTAAGCGGCATTTGGATAGGTACATGGATGGGTGCTTAATCTAGGATAGAAGTTCGGCACAACATCGTGGGCCGAAGGGCCTGTTCTGTGCTGTATTGTTCTATGTTCTATGTTCTATGTTCATCTCCAATAAAAGGATCCTTTTTATTCCAATTTTCCGGTCCAAGGGCTCCTTTGCTGTAGCTTGTACACTCTGACCTGCTTTTTTTTTCCTGATTTTCTCCCTCACTTTTCTCTCTGTAACTTAGTGGCCTCAAACTGGACCCAGGGTTTGGACCTCAAGCTGAACCCAGTGCGTAGGAGAGTGAGTCCTTACTTACTTCTCCGAGGCAAGCACAGGACATAGAATTGGCAACTGCTACATCAGCAATGTCAACGTGGATGAGATAGGGCCCAGCAGCAAACGGTGATGTCTGAGGATTGGAGATTCGTTGCAGATTGGATCCTGCACTGGTGATGATGAAGCGGAGAGTGGAAGGCCATTGTGGTAACATCGATGAGGTGGGTCTAGCAGTAAGAGACATGTCTCTGACATTGGAATGGTCTGGCACAGGGGGCGATGAGCCGGTGATGGAGGAGTATCTGCCCAGTGGCAAAGATGATCCCTGAGGATCAGCATCTTCAATGTTGCTGAGGTCTGGTGTAGATGGTGATGTAGCTGTCATGGAGGGATTGGGTTCCAGCGGTGGTCCATGGTGAGGAGCAGGCTCACAACCTATCAACTCTCTTCAAGCTGTATCCTCTGTTTATTCCCTTTTCTTCAATTATTCAAAGTGGTACAACTTTGTGGCAACACTTGAAAGCTTCTCGCTGTATTTTGTTGTAATTATCCTGTAAAATACACCTGCTCATAAAATCAAAATCGGAAAAAGTTTTACTCACTCTTTCCTGCCAGCTGTCCCTTTCTAAAACCATGTCCAAATATTCGCCACAATCCCATAAGATTTGATTTTGCACACTGGGCTTGGGACTTCAGCAAAAATCTTTGTGAATATTCCCCTTGTAATCTTACCCTTCCCAATCACCTCTCCCTCAGCCTTCTCTGCTCCAAAGTAAACAACCCAAGCTTACCAAGCCTCTCTTCATAGCTGATATGCTCCATCCCAGGGAACATCCTGGAGAATCTCCTCTGCACCCCATCCACTGCAATCACATCCTTCCTGTAATAAGGTTCCCAGAACTACACAAAGTATTCCATCTTGGCCTAAAGATAGAGTTGTATAGCTCTGACAATGTATATGTTGGTGAATGAAGGCTGTGCCTACGGTTCCCTCCGCCTTCTTATCTAACCTATTAACGTCAGTCAAAAAGTGTGTTGCTGGAAAAGCACAGCAGATCAGCCAGCATCCGGGAAGTGGTAAAGTCGATGTTTCGAGAAGTAGCTCTTCATCAGAAATGTGACAATTATTCCTTAATAAAAGGCTTATGCTCGAAACGTCGACTCTCCTGTTCCTTGGATTCTGCCTGACTGACTGCTTTTCGAGAACTACACTTCGTGATTCTGATGTCAAACATCTGCAGTCCTCACTTTTTCCCTAACTTGTTAACCTGTGCAGTCACAGTCAGGGATCTGTGGAGAATCTCTGAGATTCCCAGTGTGCTGCCTTTCATTGCATAACCCTATTTTTGGTTCCTTCTTCCAAAGTACATCACCTCATATTTATGAAGGTTACTTTCCATCTGACCTTTCCATCTGTATCTTCCTTTGCATAAGGCCTTCCTTTACACTACCAACCACTTGGCCAATCTTTGTGTCAAACACAAACTTGATTATCATACTCCTCCACTCTACACCCCCCACCCCCGCCACCACGCCCACCCCCACCGCCGGAGATTCACATCTAGATCAGTTATGAATGGCACAAATAATAAGGGACAGAACACTGATTCCAATGGTACACCAGCAGACACTGGTGTCCAGTTGCGCAAACAGCCTTTTGCCACCACCCTCTGTCTCTTGCCACTAAGACAATGTTTGATGTAGCACACTAAGTTAACCTTGATATCATGAATATTTTTAAAAATCAGTTTCCCATACGGGGCTTTGTCAATGGCCTTGTTGAAAAACCATATAAACAACATGCTCGAAACTATACAATAAATTTCTTTCGGAGTGGCTTCCCCTGATGACGTCATGCTGACTATCCCTGATCAAGCCTTGCCTCTCTAAATGAAGATCAATTTTCTCCTTTCCTATTTTCTCCAAGACTTGGCCTAACACTGATCAACTACTGACTGGTCTACAATTCCCCGGTCTATTTCTACCACCCTTCCGATAAAATGGGACGAAATTAGTTGTCCTCCAGTCATCAGACATCTCCAACTTCCCTGTGGCCAGATTCGACTTAAACATTTGAGTCAGGGCCCTTTGTCCGTTGTCTCCAACAGCAGCCTGTGATACAACTCACCCAGACCTGGCAATCATTCCAATTTTATACCAACCAAAGCCTCCAATCCCTGTTCACATCTTATATCAATCTGTTCAAGAGCTTCCCAATACATCTTCTTGAATTCTGTTCCTGCATCCTTCTTCTCCCAAGTAAAATAGATGTGGAGCTGTCATGTAACAATCGATCAATTCTCCAGCTTCACACACAGAGTGCCCCCTTGGTCTCTAATAGGCCCTAATTGTTCCTGGTTATTCTGTTCTGTTTAATGTACGTGGAGAACATCTTGGGATTCTCCATAACCTTGCCTGGCTGTATATCTCCATGCCCTGTGTCAGAAAGTGTGAACTTTCTAAGCTTCACTGCAATATCCTTTCATTTCGTCAATCACTGGAGAATAAAAACGGAGTTTCTCCATCAGTTAATCTTACCTCTTATAAGATAGACATGAAAGTAACTGTATCGTTTGCCTGTAATTTCCTAAATTCCAAGGAATTATCTTGTGTGGATATTCACCATTTCACACGCGTCTTTGCCGTCACTTTCCCATCAAGTATCGAGAGAAGCGTTTGGTCATCCTTATGTTTCTTGTAGTTTGGATTCTTGTTCTTTTTGATTTTCTTATTAGTTCATTGGTCCTCCTTTGCTTGGTCCCAGATATTTCTGAATCCATTGCTTATCACAATATTTGGCATTTTTCTGAGATGCTTCCTTTGATTTGATGCAATCTTTCACTTATTTTGTTAACTATTGGCAAGTCACCTTATCCTTTTGCTGTTTGCCCTGTGGTGAATATGTATATATTGTACATGTTAAGTGTTTATTTAAACAACAACCATTGCCTGTCTGCCAGTAAATCTTTTTCATGTACTTCTCCAATTCACTGAAGCTAATTTGCCCCTCATACATTCATCACTTGCAAGACTCAGGTTTATAACCGCAATTTCAAAAAAATATATTCAGACGTCATACAAAATTCAATACATTATGATTAATATTCCAAGCACCTCATTTACAGCAGTATTTTCATTTCGCTCTTCTGATCACATACTGTCAATTCCAAAGCTGCCTGACCTCTACCTCAGTGCTCAACATACTCTTAAATGAAGCCATCTCAAACATGGTCATGAAATCCATTTTTCCCAGCATTAGCATTCACATAGGTTAACACAGTTTAGATGCAGCTTGAAGCTGGTCATTATCACTGTAGTACTCACAAACCTACGTATATATTTCCCTGTTTTATAACACAGCCAACTTCTGTATTGCTTCTTTCACTTTGAGATATAACTTCCATCAATGTTCGCTAAGCACCATCTTACCAGGTTCTGTGGAATCTGAGAGTTGTGGCCTCTGGGGAGATAAATGGTAATTCATCTGAGACATTTGTGTGGCTTTTGTGGACGTTGAAGTAATCTCGTCACGTTATTCGTTCTTCTCAAGTGTCGTTGTCCTTTTTTCACTAGATCTCCCGTTATGCTGATGGAGAAGAGAAGGAGAATGGTCTATCAGCAATGTTGTGTATTTCCCCCAGACAGATGACACTGCTCTAAACTGGGTGGGAACCTTACAACAGGCTGTTAAAGTGTTGTTGCTGCTGTACAGTACCTAGTGAGATCGCATCTGGAGTCTGGTGTACACATTTAGTCTCCTCACTGAAGAAAGGATATTATTATATTGGAAGCAGCTCAGAGATGGTTCTCTCAACTAATTGCTTCAACGAAGATGTTAACTTGTAAGGAAAGGATGATCAGGTTGATCCAATACCCATTGGAGTTTATGAGAATGAAAGATGATCATATTTTTACATAGAGCACTGGAAGGAGTCAGCAACAGAAGACAATTACACAGCCAAATAGGGGAATCCATTCCACGTCTCCAGCCTGTTACACAGGAACAGCAGAAGGATATTCAAACCTTCAAACCGATTACACCAGAACAGAATGAGACTATTTATTCCCTGGAGCCTGTTATACAGTTACAGGAGGAGACCAATCAGCTCCTCGATCCTTTAACACTAGACCCAGAGTCGGCTGTGCTCCTGTATCCTGTTACACAGCAATAGGACCAGTCCATTCAGCCTCCTCAGGTCTGTAACACAGGAACTGGAAGATACTAGAAGAGGTCATTCAGCATGAGAATTAGAGAAGGGGATAAAATTATTTGAGACATGTTATGGAAAGGAAGAGGTCATTCACACATGTATCTGTTATATGGGAACACGAGAAGACCAACCACTCCCTTGATCCCTTTTCAGGGATGCAGGAGGTAATTGTTCAGTATAAACCTGTTCTGAAGGAGTATGAAGAGACACTTCAGCTCCTCAAAATGTTACACAGCAACAGGAAGATTTCGTAAGACCTCAAGCTCCTGACATATCATCAGGAGGAGGAGAAACAGGTCTTGAAAATGTAAATCAGGATGTTCCGTCTACATTGAGACTATAATGTAGGAACATGATGGGGATATTCCATTCAGACACTCATGCCCCTTGCACAGCGATTGGAGCAGATCTTTTAAATCTTTGTGCCTGTTATACAGGAACACGGGAAAGGTAACGTAGAGGTTATACAAAGGGTAGGAATTAGGATAATCATCATCAGTAATGAATAAAATTAGTGAGCAAACTGCTGGGAATTAAGGGAAATTGTGAGAATCCATTATTAATTAATTAACAACAGGGGATTTGCAACGTCAAAATGGAATACATCAGAATCAGCATTGTCTTTTAAAGAATTTATTTGTTGAGTTCTTTAAATATGTGACAAGCAAAGTAGACAATAGGGATCCTGGTGGCATAAAGTATCTGGAATTTGAGAAAGCATTGATTAAAGCGCGGCACAAAAGATTAAGCTGCAAAATAAAGGGACATCGGTTATTCGCTTGGATAGAGGGCTGGTGAGCCAATAAAATATAGAGAGATGGAATAGTTGTTTCGTTTAATGGTTGGCACCTTTGGGGATTCTATAGAGTTCAGACCATATGGTCCGACTATTTCCAATCGACTGTATTACTTGGATGAGGCCAGAGAAAACACGACAGCCACATTTTCAGCTGATACTAAAACAGGTAGCAAAGTAGGTGGATGCAATGATGATGTAGAAAATTTACAAATGGAAATGAGCAGTTTAGATGAAAGGGCTAACATCTTGCAGGTAAAATTTAATGTGGAACATTATGGGATTATCCATTTCGATCAGAGGAATCGAACTTGTTATGGAAATGGAAAGCAACTTCAGAGTGTTTATGTGCAGAGGGACCAGGGTGTACTTGAGCATATCACACAAGTCTCACATGCAGGTACAGCAGGGAATGAGAAAGGCAAGTGCAATTTCAGCACTTATTCCAAACCGAATCGAATATAAACGAATGGAAGAATTGCTGCAGCTCTGCAAGGTATTAGTGAGACTTTAAGTGCTGTACCTTGTACACTTCTAGCGCTTTGACTGCAGAAGGATGTAGTTACAATGAAGGCAGTTCAGAACAAATTCATTAGACTGATTTCAGAGATGAATTTGTCTTTTGAAGAGCATTTGAGCAGTTCAGGCCGATACAATCTGGGTTTAGAAGAAGGAGAGGAGACCTCATTGAGGTTTGGTGTATGTTAAAGGTGATTGACAATGTCGGTATGGAGTGGATATTTCCTCATGTGGGGCAAACTAGAACAAGAGATCATAGATTTAGGATTAGGCAGAGCAGATTTAAAACAGGGGTGAGGAGACCTTACTTCTCTCGAAGAGTTGTGAATCTGTGAAATCACTGTCTCGGAGTGCAGTGAGTACTGGGACATTGAGTAAATTATGGGATAGGGAGAGCGACAAGACAGTGGGACTGAGGCCACGTTGACATCAGCCATGATTGTATTAAATGGCGGAGCAGGCTCGCGGGACTGGATTGCTGACTGATGCTCCTCGTTCTTATTCAGTCCTTCAACTGTGCTGCACCGGAATGGGGAGGACTGGTTATCAAACAGGAATCAGGCACTCCGGATAAATCTGTTTCAATCAGTTTGACAGAGCGTAGTGAGTGGATAGGGAAAAACAATGACTGCAGTTGCTGGAAACCAGATTCTGGATTAGTGGTGCTGGAAGAGCACAGCAGTTCAGGCAGCATCCGAGGAGCAGTAAAATCAACGTTTCAGGCAAAAGCCATTCAGGAGCGAGTGGAGTCAAACTGTGACCAGCACTGAGTCCTCAGCTCTTTACAATCTATATCTATGATCAGGAGGAGTTGAACAGATGTACTGCAACTACGTTTGGTGATGACACTAAGTTGGCAAGACATTAAGTTAGCAAGAGAACGTGGAGAGTCTGAAAATTGATATAGACAGGAAAAGTCAATGAATAGTAGTTTACCAGGTGGAATATAACTGAACATACAACCTGCAATTTGTTTCAGGAAGTTTGGAAGGCAGTATTATCCTGTAATTGAGAGGAATTACAGGGCTAAGTGAAACAGCGTGTTCTGGAGGTTTCACTCTGGCCCGTTCAGGCATGGGATGTGTTGATCCATCTGATATTCACAGTGGCACCTATGCTGTCAGTACAAACGGGATATTTTGATGCAGTTGGTTGGTGGTTGAAAGTGGCGAGGAGGAGCGTGTTTTGAGCAGTGTACAAAGGGCCTGCATCTGAGATTCCATCCTTTCTTTCCAAATGGACATCCGAGGACTATGGGAATGGTTGTTTCTGAATGCCGAGGCTGTGGCTGCAGCCAGGACAGTGGGTATTCGCTAACATGATGTACAGTGCATGGGCACAGTGCAACATTAATGAGGTGCGAATTCCTTCAGTTCCTCTAGCTCTCCTCATTGACATGGGGACCCCAGAGAGCTATGTACACCATCGGGAATCCCACTATACTGGGAAAACAAGGATACACCCTGCTGAGGAGAAAATATTCACCTCATCCACCACATATATCCTACATCACCGAAGAGTGACATTGATGCTGAGATACTGGGAGATGGTGGATATGTCACTCATTTCTGCCTGGAAGGTTCTGGATCATAGAAGCTGAATGAAGCAGGGACCCGAACAGCCACTGGCAGCACCGTCTCCCCCTGGTGTGAAGATGTAGGTCGTGTTGAAAGAGGTAACTCCGCTCTGTAACCAGCTCCTTGTTCTGTAAGGTCCCCTCACACACTGCTCCTGGGTTAAGTGTCCCTTGGGAAGCTGGTCTTGGAAAACCCCGAGTGGACACAGCAGATCCTTTTCGCCCACACACTCACTCTGTGATTTCAGAGCTTCCCCCTCTGCAGCCTCTGCTCCATTTTTTTGTGGTCCCTGTTACCCACCCAGATGCTGTAACTGCAGTACGACCATAAGACATAGGAGAGGAAGTAAGGCCATTCGGCCCATCGAGTCCATTCCGCCATTCAATCATGGCTGATGGGCATTTCAACTCCACTTACCCGCATTCTCCCTGCAGCCCGTAATTCCTTGTGACATCAATAATTTATCAATTCCTGCCTTGAAGACATTTAGCGTTTTGGCCTCCAATGCACTTTGCGGCAATGAATTCCACAGGCCCACCACTCTCTGGCGGAAGAAATTCTCCGCATTTCTGTTCTGAATTTACCCCCTCTAATTCTACGGCTGTGTCCACGGGCCCTAGTCTCCTCGCCTAATGGAAACAATTTCCTCGTGTCTAACCTTTCCAAGCCATGTATTATCTTGTAATTTTCTGTTAGATCTCCCCTTAATCTTCTAAACTCCAATGAATACAATCCTAGGATCCTCATCCGTTCCTCGTGTGCTCCATCCAGATTTGGATCACAAAATACTCAGGCATCTCTGAATGCCTGAGGCAGCTCACAGCACGTCCTCGAGCATACTATCCCCAGCACCTCTGCTAACGTTTCAATAACAGGACACAAACAGAAACCCCTCAACTGGAAGTGTTATAGACCAGATCAGACCCCCTCATCATATTTTCCTTTTTTAAAACATAGATGTGAATTGGATGCTCCAGATGTGTTGTGACTGGTCAACCCTCTCAACATTAAGCAGAATGCAATCAATTCAAACGGTCTAGTTAAAACACAATCAAAGAGAAGAACAATTGGGGATAGCTTCTCTACTGGAAAGTTTGTGCAAACAATAGATACATCACCTTCTATTCATTAACTGTCCTAATACAGGAACACCCCATAAACATGCCTCTTGACGAAAAGGTAAATTCATACACAAATCTTACGTGCAGTTCTCCAATCCAGGAGGAAGAAACTTCAAGAGAGTTTTCAAGGAGAAGAGCAGATTGGGATCATGCATTGAAACTTCCAACCCTTCTAGGATCATCAGCAGCTTCTAAATGCTGCCGCTAGAAACAAAAGGAGAAGACCTGCTGTGGGAGAGCTGACCACTGCCTTTCCATTGTTAACACCGTTTTAATAAAACCTAAAGGCCTCCTCAGTTATTTACTTCTGCTATTTCCAGGCGCCAGTTTGGCATCTCTGTCTTTAAGACCTCTCTTCAAAAAGAAACCCACGAGAAAATAACCTTTTTAAAGTGACAGTATAGTCATAACTCCCCCTTTGAAAGAAAAATGAACCATCAATACACAAAGATAGCCTCATTTTAAACCCCTTATTCTTATTGTTATAGTGGACTATGATACATATATATTGTTTCTACACTAAGCATGCAAACATTCACAACTCCATTCTATTTCTGTCAGTTTACTCCAGTCACAAAACGCCTCTGCCTTTCTTCATCCAAGTCTTGACACCTTATCAGCAAGTACGGTCTCTCGCCCTGTCACCTGTATAACTTCTACATTGAATGGCAGCAACAATAAATTCTATCTGAACAGACTGGAAGTTTTCGCCTTAAATTTCTCCAAAAATATTTAGGTGTTACGATCAGTATTTCTATTTGTCTCAGACAACGTTGTTGGCAACTTAAATGCTGAAATATTGTAACACCAACACCAAGCTCAAGGCCTCCTTCCCAACTGTAAAATATTTCTGTTGATGGTTTCACCAGACACTCCAACTACACGTTACATAATTGAGCAAATCTCATCTCTCCAGTCGTCCTTCTGAATGACATATCTTGTCATGTCTCAGCTGAAAAGATTGACATGCCTCCGTACCTCTCAATGCTGTAACCTCCTCAGCTGCTACAACTGGCCTACACCAATAAACCTTACTCTCACAGGTATATGTTTTAAAAAGATCATGCACATGCTTCTCAATCCCTAACAGAAGCCAAACTTTGATTTATGGATAATCATCAGTCATTTCTGATTCTAATCTTGCCATTCTAGCTCTTCCACACGAGTTCTCACAACTGGAGGAGGCGAATCTTTGAACTCCTCCCAAGTAAGAATCTCTCTAAGAGTGCCATACTTTTGCTCTGCATTTAATGCCCTTATCCACCTTTCAAAATTACTTTGTTTGATCCTTTCAATCTCAATGTATGTTTAACCAGGGATGCTATTTTAGATTCCTAAAACTCTGTCTGTGGGCTTCTGGCCTAAGCTCATATACACTTCAGATGTGTTTCTTCACCTCCTCATTCTGGTCAGATACCTCCTCTGATACCTCATTCCTTATATCTACCAGCTTTGTTTGGATCAACTAAATTGATACGGTTACTGGTCAGTGCATTCGTTTAGCCACTTCCTCAAATAAAATTAAAAAGGCTTTCGCATCCTTCTCATCAAATGTAGACAATGCCTGGATGCATTTAAACAGATCCACATCACACCTTTGGCTACCATAGGTTTGCTTCTGCTCAATATCCTCCCATCTCAGCCTAGCATCTACATTCATCTCTGCCTTCTAAGTCGACTTTCTACTCAAATTGTTAACATTTGACGTTGAAAGTCTCTCTCTTTCAACCTTTCTTCTTTATTTTTCTGTCTTTATTCTTCCTCTACTTTTCTTTTGATTATGCTTATAATCATATTTCAAACTGATTCAATTCCTTTTACTGTTCAAGCTGTCTCATCTACAATTGAATTTTACCCATTTCCAAAAATCCTGATGGCGTTTCCACCACACTTAAAACGCCAAGCTAAAGCTATAATCATCTCTCCTTTTCTCACAGAAGGTTGTTGTGGATTGATGGGCCAAATGGCCTGTTTCCAGATGGTAGGGATTAACGTTCTGAACCCAATTTGGAATTGTCGGTATCGAATCAGGCTATGGACCAGACCAGACTGCCTTAAAATAGTTTAAGTTGATAGCCTGGTTCTAACCTTGTCTTATAGTAAAGGTAGATGTGAAATGGGTGTTCCAGATGCGATTCGGCTCATCAAAGCACAGAGCTTAAAGCAAGACACAATTTATTTAAGCACTCTAATAAAAACCCATACAAAAAGGAAGAGGGATGTAGAATAACTTTACTACTGGAAATCTTAATAGAATAATGGATACAGTACCTTCTACTAATGAAATGTTCCAATGTACTAACATCTCATAAACTCAGCCCTTGCCAAAAAGACACATCCAAGGCCAGTCAGTATTGCATGTAGTTCTCCAATCCAGGAGCAAACAGCATCAAGACAGATTTCAGAGAGAATAGCAGCAAGGGATCATTTGCTGAACGTCCATCCCTTCTCCCATCCCAGGCATCTGGTGATTGTTACAACTCAGAAAAACTGGAAAGCCTGTCCTGTGCCAGCTGACCATTGTTATCACGATTTTTTAAAAATCCGAAAAGCCTCCTAAGTTATTTACTTCAGCCGGTTGCAGTAGGCAGTGTCGACCTTTAAGATCTCCCTTTCAAGAAAAGGAGCAAATAACCTTTCTAAAGTGACAGCATTGTCAGAGATGTTAGACACCTGGTCCTTTACAACAGTAGTCAAGGGGCTTCATTGTGTTACTGACCACACGTTCCACTCAGAGGGACAAACACAGACGTCAGACGTTCAGTGGACAGGAACAGATCATCTTTCAAAGACGTGAGTCAAAACTGCTGAAACCCCGATCCAACATGGAGCACCGAATGGGATACACAGGGAAGTGGACAGCAGCCCGATACACACCCACCCCCACCGAACATGGAGCACCACATGGGACACGCCGCGAAGTGTGTGACTCTCACAACGCGCAGCCCCCCACTCCCTCCACTCCAACCCTGACCTCACCATCAAACCGGCAGATAAGGGAGGTACAATGGTAGTTTGGTGCACTGATACTTACACCGCTGAAGCTAGACACCAACTCGTGGATACCTCCTCCTACTGCCCCCTTTGACCATGACCCCACCTCCCACCACCAAACCATCATCTACCAGATCATCCAGAACCTCATCACGCCAGGGGATCTCCCATCCATTGCCTCTAAACTCAGTCCCACAACCCCGCACCACCCGTTTCTACCTCCTACCCAAAATCCACAAACCTGACTGCGCCGGCCAACCCATTGCCTCAGCCTGCTCCTGCCCCACCGAACTTACCTCTGCATACCTCAATACTGTCCTGTCCCCCTTAGTCCAAGAACACCCCACCTACGTTCGGAACACCACCCATGCCTTCCACCTCCTCTAAGATTTTCGCTTCCCGGCCCCCACCGCCTTATCTTCACGATGGACATCCAGTCCCTATAGACTTCCACCCGCCCTTAAGAAGTCCTCCAGTCCTTCAGCTTCTTCCTCTCCCACCGACCCAACCAGTACCATTCAACTGACACCTTCCTTCGACTGACTGAACTGGTCCTCACTTTTAACGACTTCTCCTTCGATTCCTCCCATTTCATCCAAACCAAAGGAGTAGCCATGGGCACCCTCATGGGCCCCAGCTATGCCTGCCTCTTCGTCAGATATGTGGAACCGTCCGTCTTCCAAACCTACACTAACACTAGCACCTTTTCCTCTGCTACATCGATGATTGTATTGGCGCTAACTCGTGCTCCCACGAGGGGGCTGAACAATTCATCCACTATACTCACACCTTCCACCTCGACCTCAAATTTACCTGGATCATCTCAGACTCCTCCCTCCCCTTCCTAGACCTCTCCATTCCTTTCTCGGGCGACCGACTCAACACAGACATTGCTATGAACCGACCGACTCCCACAGCTACCGAGATTACAACTCCTCCTACCCTTCCCCCTGTAAAAACGCCATCCCAGATTCTCAATTCCTTCACCTCCGCCGCATCTGCTCCCAGGAGGACCAATTCCAATACCGAACAACCCAGATGGCCTCCTTCTTCAAAGACTGCAATCTCCCCTCAGACATGGTTGACGATGCTCTCCACCGCACCTCCACCATTGAACCCCACCCCTCCAATCGCCACCAGAACAGAACCCCATTGGTCCTCACCTTCCAACCCACCAACCTTCGGATACATCGTATCATCCTCGGTCATTTCTGCCACCTCCAAACAGACCCCACCACGACGGATATATTTCCCTCCCCACCCGTATCAGCATTCTGGAAAGACCACTCCCTCCGTGACACCCTCGTCAGGTCCACACCCACCACCAACCCAACCTCCACTCCAGGCACATTCCCTTGCAATGACAAGAAGTGCAAAACTTGCGCCCACGCCTCCCCCCTTCACCTCCCCCCAAGGTCCCAATGGATCCTTCCATATCCATCAAAAATTCACCTGCACCTCCACACACATCAAATACTGTATCCGCTGCACCCGATGTGGTCTCCTCTACCTTGAGGATACAGGCTGCTTACTTATAGAAGGTTTCAAAGAACACCTCTGGAACACACGCACCAACCAACCCAACCTCCTGTGGCTGAACAATTTAACTCCTCCTCCCACTCCACCAAGGACATGCAGGTCCTTGGCCTGCTCCATCGCCAGACTCTGGTTACATGACACCTGGAGGAAGAGCGCCTCATCTTCCGCCTAGGAAGCCTTCAAACACACGGGATGAATGTAAAAATCTCCAGCTTCCTCATTTCCCCTCTCCCCACCTTATCTCAGTCCCAATCCCCGGATTCAGCACCGCCCTCTTAACCTGCAATCTTCTACCCGACCTCATGGCCCAACCCCTGTCCGGCCTATCACGCTCACCCTCACCGCCTTCCACCTGACGTATTTCCAGCGCCCCTCTCCCTAATACCCTCCCAACTTTTATCTCAGACCGCATGGCACAGCAGCCTCATTCCTGAAGAAGGGCTTATGCCCGAAACGTCGATTCTCCTGCTCCTCGGATGTTGCCTGGCATGCTGCGCTTTTCCAGCACCACACTTTTCAACTCTGGTCTCCAGCATCTGCAGTCCTCCTTTTCTCCTAGTTGGTCACACACCAGGAAGTGAACAATAGCCTGACTCGCACAGCCCTGTCCATGCAGCACCACATGGGACACATCAGTAACAACAACCTGACACACACCACCTTCCCCCATCCGTGGAACACACATGGCACACACTGGGAAGTGAACAGCCTGACACACACCATTTCATTGTCTCTGAGCTTCACAATGTCAGCATACACTCGAGAGCCAATAACCAAGGCCAGGGAAAGATGCAGAGAGACAGAGAGATTCACTTTAAATAAAGAAACAGACAGTTAATTAACTGAGAACATGCTGTAGAAATATGGAGAAAAAGACTGGGTAATGGGACTAACTGGAGGATTAAACCTTTAGAGCATAAAATTATAAGAATGAGAACATTGAACAAAGGTATTTTCATATCAGCTGAAATGGTTTATTCATAAAATTCCGATTCGTTTTCACAGAACACTTCAAGCAGCAGAAACTGGGAGAAGACCAACATAGAGAGCTGTGCAGACTATGCCAGTGCATTGCTCAGTAAACTGGATTATCTGCCTCGCATGAGGAGTATTGCAAAACTTTACTGTCATATGGGAACGATACACACATCAAGGGCGTGTGTGTGTGAGTGTGTGTGCGCGCGCGTGCTTGGGGGGGGGCGTATTTAAGGTGGTTGAATGTGAAAATCATTGCTTGAGAGAAAATATACTTAAAGGAAACGAGGTTAAATATGACTAACGGCAGGGATTTGGATAATTGACACAGAGAGACTGAGGGAAGTTTCATGGACAGATGAGTGAAAGTGTTTGGGAATATTAAAATAAAGGCATTGCCAGACACAATAGCGATATAGATCAGCATGCACAGCAATGTCAGATGGATGGGATTTTGGTCTGATTTCGAATCAGATTTGCTTTTGCAGGTTTCAACCCGAGAGTGTCAGCAGCAGGTTGTTGTCATCATTAAGTCAGTATTTCACAGTTCAAGGTTCAAACAACAGATGGGTTCAGCCAGTGAAGTACATTCTGGAGCAGTGAGTAGTTAAAGTTAATAATGGTCAGGGCATGATGTCAGAAATCAGCTCATGGCCAAAGCAATCACCAAAGTTGTGATTCGTCTGTGTCAAACACCACCTGCAAGTTACTCGAAGTCGAGTGTGTTTGATGCAAGTTCAACATCACCTCTTTACTCTTGAACTACCAGTATTTATAAAGACAGGAACACTGCATGCTTTACCTATGTTTAATGTCCTACAAACTTCAATGGTCTTTGCACATACTGTGCTTCTGTATTCCTGCCTATTTTATGTTGTCTTTTAATATTCGTTCTGGAAATTTGCATTGTCTCATGTTTCAATGTGCCAAACTTCATCAATCACCTCTCTACTGTTTCGAAGAAGTTGGCGATGTAGGTTTAGAGTTCTGTAAGGTTTGCCTCACAGTTTACAATTTAAGTGCTGTGTCAACCGTAAACTTTGAGAGGGTCCCTGCACACCAGATGTACATCGTTCATACATATCAAAATGAATGAGGTCCCCAAAATTGAATCCTGCGGATCTTTACAGAAAATCTTTCTCCAGCCTGAATTAAAAATCTAGTGACCATTCCTCTCGATTCCCTACCAATCAGTCAATTTTGTGTCCAAATTGATGCAGTCCCCTTTATTCCATGAATGGATGAATGAATGATTTAATGTCACACATATCGAGGGAAAAACGGTGAAACATGTTTGTTGCCTGTGCCACAAAGATATTCGTCATCAATTTTGAACGTTTCTAGTGACAGAGTTTCCTCCTCTGTCAACATGACCTGGGTGGGTTCGGCCACTTATGTAAAGACAGAGATGAAGTATTCATCTCACACTCAGCCATTTCCCTTCTTCTCAGTAAAAATCCTCTTTCAAGTGTTGGATCAGCCTTGCTCCACCTTTTCGCACGCTCCCTTAGAGGTCGGATAACTTTATGTTGGCTCTCTGTTTCCTCATAAATTTCTTCGCTCTACCATCTCTACCCTAAACCTTCAACATTTCTCCTGGTTCACAATTCTGTTCTCTATCTGACAGCTATTCAATTGTTCTTCTCCACCTTAACCTTTTGCTCCATTGTCATCGAGGGAGCGTTGGGTTTGTTTACCCTGCCTTTCCAGTGTGAGGAACTGTTCCTTGAACGGGCCCAAGCCATTGAAGGGACCCCATTGTTCAATTTTTCTTTTTCTGACCAACTTGGTGTTCTGGTCATAACTTCCCAGATTCATTCTTGCCCCAATGAAGGCATCTCCCAGTCGATTGATTTTTCTCAAACTCAGTCAATGCATAGTGTTCTCTTCCATCATTCTGAACGTTACAATAAAATGATCATCGTGCCTGAAAATATTCCTACCTGATACTGGTTCCACTTTCCCCACCACTTTTCCAAGGTTCAACTGTACATTTTCCCTTGGAGTGGGCACATACTCCTGCAGTAAGCTCTCCTCCATGCAATCCGTCACTGCCCAGACACGGTCAGTATCCCAGTCTGTATCTGGATAATGCAAGTTTCTCAACACGATCACGCTGCCATTTCTGTACCTTTTCCATTAGATGGCAGCCCACAGACGGTCCCTCACCACATAACTTTATACTTTATGTTCTATAGCTCCAGCAAAATTCATTCTGAACTTGGAGGCATCCCCTTTCTCTCAGACTCATTAACTAACACTATCCTGAACCAATACTTCTACCCTTCATCCTTTTCTTTCCTTTATATCATTTCTGAATATCTTATACTTTGGACCCCATACATCAGGAAGGATGCATTGGACCTGTTGCAGGACTAAAGGAAGTTCACAAGAAAAATATCAGGAATGAAAGGCTTAAAAGATGAGGAATGTTTGAGGGCTCTGGGACTATACATGATGGAGTTTAGAGGGACAAGGGGAGTTCTGATTGAAACTTACAGAAACTGAGTGGCTTGGGCAGAGTGGACGTTGGGAAGATGTTTCCATTGACAGGAGAGACGAGTAACAAAGGGCACAGCATTCGAGTAAAGGGAAAACCTTTCAGATCGGAGATAAAGGGAAATGTCTTCGCCCAGAGAGTGGGGAATCTGTGGAACTCATTGTCACAGAAGGCTGTGGATGCAAAGTCATTGAGTAGATTTAAAACAAATGTAGAAAAGTTCTTGATCGCCATGAGATCAAAGGGGGAAAGAAGGAAAACGGGCTTGAAAAACCGATCAGTCAAAATTGAATGGTGGAGCAGACTTGATGGACGCAGTGACATTCTTGACCCCACTATCCTGCAATTACATCGACAGTCACAGAACCACTGACACCTTCTTCAATTTCCTGACTGGCCTGTGCCTATTGCTCCTTCTTCCTTCTCCCTCCCCTCCTGTACAGTCAGGCCGCTTGTGTTATCACAGACATGGGTCTGACTGTCCTCCCCTGAGCAGCCAGCACCTTCATCAGCTTCCAAACTGGGAAACTGAATTGGGAGGGAGTCTCACCTCCCCTCTCCGCCCAGGGTAATCCTGTATTCCCAGATTGTATCTCTTGAATGATCACCCATTCCCTTCCTTCTTACAGGCCATTATGACAGCAGTGTGATCCCCTCCCTGTCTGTGTTATCCACCTAACTCTCAGCATCATAGATGTCTTACAGAATCTCCAGTCATTCAATGACCCGGTGTTTGTCTCGAACACCAGCAGGGGCTATGACTTCCCAATGTAACAGAAAACGTTTTCCTTTGACCAACCGGCACTACCATGACTTAAGCTGAAACGTGTTTAGTCTTACTCAATGAATTACGTTGTGTAAAGTTAATATCAGTGGCATACATTTAACATGCATTCGCTTATCGGCCTGTAGCTGACTGAGATTCTTTATGATACTGAGTCAGACTTTAATTTACTCCTGATACATCAGCCTTCAGCCCTGCTTCCAGGAAAGAAAATGTCAATTTGCTGCAATTTACAGCAAGTAACGGTTTATTATGAGCAAATGAACTCACTTTTTCTTCTGTGAAGACGCTTATGTTTTTTCAAAATCAATGCAGGGGATCACAGCAACAGAAGGATATGTCTCTCCTGCTTCCACTCCACTCTGCTCCCTCACAGGGTCACCGTCTCGGTGACACCCAGGTATGTGTAGTCCCTCACGGAGATATTTCTGTCACTGACAACCACAGTTGAAATGTTGGGCCACAGGGCGGTGTGGTTGATTGGTGCGGGTGTCCCAGAGATGTTCCCTTAAGCGCTATGCTAGGAGATGTCCAGTCTCCCTAATGTAGAGGAGACCGCATCGGGAGCAACGGATCCACAATATGACATCCCAACTCCCCTTTCAATGCTCTGCCCAATGAAGGTAACCATCCCAAACGCCTGATTCACCAGCCTGTGTACCTGTGACACCACTTTCAAAAAACTGTGTACCTGCACCCCTGGTTCACTGATTGACCACACGACCCAGGGCTCGAACATTAACTGTGCAAGTCCCACCCTGGTTTGTTTCACCAAAATGGAACACTTCACATTTATCTAATTAAACTCCATCTGCTATTCTTCAGCCCACTATCCCAGCAGAATTGTTCATCTTGTTGTATCAGAGATAACCTTCTTCACTGCTCATTTTACCACCAATTTCAGTGTCACCCAAAAACACTTACTTACCAGGAAACCAATATTCCCTTCCAAACCATTTATCCAAATGATCAATAACAGTGGACCGACTACACCGCTGGTCACATGCCTCCAGTCAGAAAAATAACATGTCTCCCATCACCCTCTGTCTTCTACCATCAAGCCCAATTTTGTGTCCAGTTGACTAGCTCCTCCTGAATGCCTTATCCTTTTGCATTGATCTGAGCTTATTACCCAGTTTACCACATGGAAGGTAGAACACAGAACAGTACAGCACAAAACCCTTTGGTCATGATGCCATGCCAATAATTTATCCGACTGTAAGATCAAACTTACTACGTACCCTTCATTTTACGATCATCCATGTGCCTATCCAAAAGTCTACTAAATGTACCTAATGTATCTAATTTTACTACCACAGCTGTCAGTGCATTCCACACACCCGCCACTCTCTGTGTAAAAAACCTACCTATTACATCTCCCCTTAACCATCCTCCAATCACTTAAAATCATTCTCCCTCATAATAGCCATTTATGCCATGCAGAAATGACGTCTCGCATTATTCACTGTCTACGCCTTACACCATCTTGTTCACCTGGACCATGTTACCCCTCACCCTTCTTCACTCCAATGAGAAAAGCCTTACCTCCCTCAACCTTTCTTCATAAGACATCCTCTCCAGTCCAGGCAGCATCCTGGTAAATCTCCTCTTTACCCTCTCTAAAGCTTCCACATCCTTTCTGTAATGAGGGAACCTGAACTGAACTCAATATTCCAAGTGGGGTCTAACCAGGGCTCTATACACCTGCAGCATAACCTCATGGCTTTAAACCTCAATTCCCCCAGCTAAGAAAAGTCAACACAACATATTCTTTCTAAACAACCCTATCAGCTTGGGTGGCAACTTTGAGGGATCTATGGACATGTAACCCAAGATCCTTCTGTTCCTCTACATTGCCAAGGTTCCCACCTTTAACTCTGTAATCTAAAATCAAGTTCGACCTTCCAAAATGAATCACTTCACATTTTTTCCAGACTGAACTCCATCTGCCACTTCTCAGCCCAGCTCTGCATCCATTCAATGTCCTGTTGCAACCTACAACAGCCCTTCACATTATCCACCACTCCACCAACCTTTGTAACAGTGGCAAACTTACTGACCCACCCTTTCACACCCACATCCAAGTCATTTATAAAAATCACAAACAGCAGGGTTCCCGGAACAAATCCCTGCAGAACACCAATGGTCACCGAGTTCCAGGATGAATGCTTTCCATCTTCCATCACCCTCTGTCTTCTGTGAGCCAGGAATTCTGTATCCAGACAGACAGGTTTCCCTGTATCCCATGCCTCCGTAATTTCGGAATTAGCCAGAAACGTGTTGTGTCACATTCTCGAAGGATTCAATAAGATTTGAAGCATGATCTGCCCATTACAAAGCCCCATGCTGACTATCTCTAATGAATCATAAATCATGTCTCTCAGAGTCGTCCTCAATAATCTGCACACCACAGACATAAGGATGACAGGTCTGTAATTCCCAAGATTATCCCTATTACCTTTCCTGAACAAGGGAATAAAATTTGCCACCCTCCAATCATTTGGTATGACTCCAGTGGACAGTGAGGGTGCAAATGTCATCGCCAAAGGTACAACAATCTCTTCCCTCGCTTCCTGTCGTAACTTTGGACATATTCCTTCGGGTGCGACAGACTTATTTATTCCAAGTATTACAAAATTCTCAGCTCATACTCCTTCTAAACATCAACCTGTAAACATGTATCAGTCCTTTTCATGCTGTCCTCACAAATGACAAGGTCCATCTCAGTCGTAAATACTGAGGCATAGTATTTATTAAGGACCTCCCCTACCTCCTCCAACTCCACTATCCCTAATCAGCCTTACCCTCACTCTGGCCATGCTCTTGTTCCTCATGTAAGTGGAGAATGCCTTACAGTTTTCCTTAATCCTTCCCAACAAAGCTTTTTCATGCCCCCTCAAGCTGTCCTAAGTCCATTCTTCAGTTCCTTCCTGGTACCTTCAGAGAATCCCTACAGTGTGGAAACAGGCAATTTGGCCCAACAACTCCATACCAACCCTGCAAAGAGTATCCCACCCAGACCTATTCCCCCACCATATTACTCGACACTTTCCATGACTAAAATGCCCAAGCCTACACATCCTTGAAAACTACGGGTAATTTAGCACGGCTGATTCACCTAACCTGCACATCTTAGGGATGCCGGTGGAAAGCGGAGCACTGGGAGAAAACAAACGCAGATGATGGGAGAACATGCAAACTCCACATACAGTCGCCGGGGGCTGGAATGAAAATCAGGTCCCTGGTGCTAGGAGGTAGCAGTGTTAACCACGGAGACACCGTGCTGACCCATGTAACCCTCTAGATTTCTACTCGATTCTTGATTCCTCAACCTTAAGTCAGCTTCCTTCTTCCTCTTGACTAGACGTTCTACATACCTTGGAACCTTGTCAAATTATTTGCTGAGGTCCGTGTGGACAACATTGACTGCTCTACATTCATCTATCTCTTGGCAACCTCCTCATTCCTGTTGAAGGGCTCCGGTCGGAAATGTCGATTTTCCTGCTCTTCAGATGCTGCCTGACCTGCAGTGCTTTTCCAGCAAAACCCTCTCACGTCTGATCTCCAGCATCTGCAGACCTCACTGTCTCCACTACCTCGAAGAGTCAATCCAGTCTGTGAAACACTGTTATCCTCTCACAAAGCCATGTTGACTATCTCTAATCAGCCCTTGCCCTTCCGAATATACGTAGCTCCTTTCTCTCAGAAGCTCCTCCAACAACTTACCCTTCACCGGGCTGTAATTTCCTGGTTTTTCCCTTCAGCTTAAAGTGATAGAACAGCATTAGCCGCCCTCTAGTCTTCCAGAACCTCACTGTGTCTGTTGATAATGTAAATATCCCTGTTAGGGAGACTGCTATCTCTTCCCTAGCTTCCCACGATGTTCCAGGATCGACCTAATGAGCTCCTGAGGATTGATCGACCTTTATTTGTTTTAAGACTCCAGCACTTTCTCTTCTCTGTTGAGGATTCTTTCCAAGACATCACTATTTATTTCCCCAAGCTCCCGAGTTTCCATGTCTTCCTCCATAGTAAATACTGACAAGATTTTTTTTTGCTAAGATCTCACCATCTCCCCTGTTTCCACACATAGGTGATTCCATTGATCTTTAACGGGCCCTATTCTCTACCAGGTTACTCTTTAGCCCTTCTTGAAACTTGTGCAAAGGCTTCTGAAAATTCAAATAATCCATAACCTCCGTACCACCACATCTCCAACACCCTTATCTACTCTACCATTTATATTCACACCAACAAATAAAATCCAACAGGCTCAATAACAGAGTCTCTTGTATAAAATGTGTTTCTTAAGGTCCACGTATCCTTTCTAACACATTTCAGCATGCTCCTGACTTACTGTCAGGCTAACAGTAATTGGTTTCAGACTGACAACGAAAAGGGTTGTGGAAGTTCTTGTTTATTAATCTGAAAAAGGTAGCTCACAGGGTCAGCAGGTAATAGAGAAGGTAAATCAAATGCTGACATTTATTACAAAGGGAATGGCATCTAAAAAGAGGGAGATCTAGGATAAGGTACAAGACAGACCACACCTAGAACATTATGAGCAGTCTGAGTGCCCTAAGAAACGACATTGTCACATTGGAGGCAGGCCGGTGAAGGGTCACTCAGCTGATCCTGAGAATGGAGGGATTTTCTCATGAGGTGGAGTAGATGGAGGTTGAACCCATTGACATTCAGAAAACATGAGAGAGAAATTGAATGAAACATTCAAGATTCTGGGGGGATCTGACAGTTTAGATTACTTACATTGTGGAAACAGGCCCTTCGGCCCAACAAGTCCACACCGCCCCGCCGAAGCGCAACCCACACATACCCCTACATTTACCCCTTACCTAACAATACAGGCAATTTAGCATGGCCAATTTACCTGACCTGCACATCTTTGGACTGTGGGAGGAAAGCAGAGCACCCGGAGGAAACCCACGCCGACACAGCGAGAACGTGCAAACTCCACACAGTCAGTTGCCTGAGGCGGGAATTGAACCCGGTCTCCGGCGCTGTGAGGCAGCAAGGCTAACCACTGTGCCACCATGCTGCCCAGATGCCCGGAAGTTAGAAAACAGAACAGTACAGCACAGTAATAGGCCCTTCGGCCACCATGGCTGTGCTGTCCATGATGTTATTCTAAATTCGTCCCATCTACCTGCACATAGTCCATATCCCTCTATTCTCTACCTGTTCATGTTTCTGTCCAAATGCCACTTCAATGCTTTATTCATATTTCTGCTTCTCCGACCTCCCTCAGTAACTTTCATTCTCTACGTTAAAAACGTGTATCACACATCTCATTTAAACTTCCTCTTTCTCAGCTTAAATCTCTGTGCTCTACTATTTGAAACTTACACATTGGAAAAGAGATTCTGACTATCCACCTGATCTGTCCCTGCCATAATTTTATTTTCCTGTACCTGGTCGCCTGTCAGCTTCTGATACTCTCACAAAACAATCCAACTTTGTTTAATTTCCTCTTATACCTAACACTACCTTCAAAAACCTAGCACAGACAACATGCTGACAAACCCCTTTTGCACTCTCTCCAAAGGCTCCACAACCTTCCTATTGTGTGGAGATGAGAACTGCACACAGTACTCCAAATGTGGCCAAACAGAAGTTTTGTACAATTACAACATCAGATGCAAATCACTATACCCAACGTTGTGACCGATGAAGGCCAGTGTTCCCTTTGCTTTGTTTCCCATCTGAAACACTTCTGTTGCCATTTTCAGGGAGTTACTGACTTGCACCAAGATCCTTCTGTATATCAATGTCCCTCAGGATGCTAACTTTCTTCTTGAATTTGACATGACCTCAGACTTGTCCAGATTAAACTCTATTTGTCATTTCTCTGCACATCTTTCCGACCGATCTGTAACCTCCTGCACCCTTGGATCACCTTGCTCATTAACCACAACTCCATCAATTTTCATTTCATCTGCAATAATTATCTCTGTCACTTCCTTTCGTTTCATGGTGTGAGAATCTGTAACCAGGGGGCAGAAAATCCCAGCAAGGTCTCACCGATTTAAGATGGAGATGAGGAGGAATGTCTTCACTCAGAGGGTAGAGACTCTGTGGGAATTCCTGACTGCAGGGGGCTGTTGAGGCTGGGTCATTAAGAATATTCACAACAGACTTGGTCAGATTTTAATGAATCGGGCAAATAAGTGTTTTGGGAAAAGGCAGCAAATTAGAGTTGAAGGTCATCAGATCAGCCATGATCTGATTGTAGGGCAGAGCATCCTCAATGGGCCAAATGGCCGAACTTCGCTCCTACATCTCATGGTCTGAGCTCAAACTCAATATGTCCTGCATAACATTATGGGTCTCTGTTCACAACACTCCTTTATCGTGGCATTATTAGATATTTATTATTGCATAGCATTTGATCTACAATAGACAATTTTGTTGTTGGCTCCTTGATATGATGTTATAGAAAACCATCTCGTATACAATCCACGATTCCATCTATTGCAGCCCTGATACTCATTAGTTATCCACTCGGGATGGAGACCACTGTCACACACAGTTCCTGTACTGCCCTTGCTACAACTACATTCAATGTCCTGACTGTAACCATATTTACATTACCATTAGTGGTTGGTCCCTATAAAAGAACTCTGGCCAATGATTGCTGCTGTTTGTTCATTCCCATCTCCACCCAAATAGCCTCCAAATTTTGGACTTCAGTTCAACGTGGCTATCTCATTGATGCATTAACCTCACCCTTTCTTCACAACTTGTTGGCTTTTTGCCTAGCCTGCCGAGATCCCAACAACCTTTCAATATTCAGTTCCCTGCGATGGTCATTCTGGATCTTCATCTCCAGCATGACAGTTCGATCATATCTGTTCACTGTCATTCCATCTGCCTTATGGCGAATGGAGGGAGTCATTCCTCAGTAGTTGTAGTTTTAACAGATACGTAGAGGTTACAGAGATAGGGAGTCTTACAGGATCTCAAGGATGTTGGAGTTAAACGGAGTTACATCTGGTCAAGAGTGTCAGTGGGACAAAGGGGCTTGGGTAATTGGAGGAATTTACAGAGATAGAGAGAGCTGGGTTATACTCTGGAGATAGGAATGGATGTAGGGAGAGGCAGACAGAGAGAGAGGCACAGACAGTGGGTGTTTCAGGGAGAAGAGTATTATGTATACTAACAGAGATATGGAAGGTTGTAGTGACTGAACATGTTCACAGATATAAAAAGACTTCTAGGCTCTAGAAAATGCAGGTTGCTGGGTTGGAGACGGTTACACAGATGGGGAGGGTTGCACAAACTGGAAGAAGTTCCTGTGGTCAGGCGGGTTGGTGGGGTGCAGGTGAAGTTTAAATAGATTAAGATCGAAGAATTGGAGAACGATAACGAGGTTACAATTTTTTCACAGATAAGGAAGGTTTGTAGGAACTGGAGACATTTACCCAGATAGGGATGGATGGAGAGATTATAGACAAAACACATTGGCATGGAGGGTGGCATTGGTAGGAGGAGCTTACAGGGATAGACAGGACTCAGCATTTACAGGGATGAAGGAATTTAGCATCTACTGGAGAAGTTTAAGGATTAGGGTGTTAGGGATTGGAGAACTGACAGAGATAGAGAGCATTGTGTGGACTAGAGAAGATTCCAAACAGAGGAAGGATAATTGGGACTGGAGGATATTAGAGAGGTCACGAATACAGCATGGGCAAGGACTGTTGCCTGGGACCTCCTGTACTGTCTCAGGGAGGACCAGTACAGCAGAGGGGAAAGCAGGACCCTCACAAGATGGTGGGAATTAAGCCTAGAATGTAGCCCAGCAGTGTATCTTTGTACTGTCTTCTGGGTCTGAATATAGAAGTCTACTACCTCCACCCTGTGCTGTTTAGTGTGATTGATCTTACCGGCTTCAGGATTTACTGAAGGCTCCAGATCTCCCTCTCCATCTCCATCTACACCTCTCACTGGCTGACCAAGCATTTGCAATGAGGTGATCGATGAAACAGGAGTTAGAATCACCCTGATTACCTGCATGAGTCAGAAAAAGACAGAATGGGAAATTAGACTGTTGCAGTGAAGATAACTCATGTAGAGTAGCACTGAGTCCAGCAGAGACCACGAAAAACCCAGTCTCCGTCCCTGGTCTGTGCTGTTGCGGATCGGTGGATTCTTTTGGCTCAGGATCTCAGACCAGGTGTAAGAGCGAGAGGCGCTGACAGAGGCAGCAATTAGATCCACCTAGCGAGGGATACCACATGGAGAGATACTGAGTGATATCACCAGAGTGCAGGAAGTTTTTAGGATGAAACCATGGTGGCAAAAGAAGTGGTTCTGATGCAGTGAGCACTGCTACCAGTACTCAGGGATGAGTCAGCTATTGTAATGGGATGATACAGTGCTGGGAATAGTTGACCAGATTATGTAGAGTACTTTAAACTAACACAGACAAGGAGGGACTTGGAAAAGCTGAAAGGAAATTCCCATTTCCATAGAGAAAGATTGAAATATTGAAGCATGGGGCTGTGGCTGAGGAGAAACAGAAAGAAACAAGAAGAGGCCTAGTTTAACGAGAATTGTACATCAGCAGATAAGTTTGTGAGAGGAAATTGTGATTTAAAGAGTAAATTACTATTTATTAATTTGAATGCACGAAGTATTTGCAATAAGGGATATGCACGTGTGACTGTGATTTCTATCTAATCACCATCAGGGAGACATGGTCACCGGGTGAACAAAAGGTGGGGCATTAATATTCACGGCTACACAATATTGTGGAAAGTCAGGCAGAGTGGGAAGGAGGATGGGAAACTCTCATCGCTAGGGACAACAATGGGATGATCAAGAAAAATTGTGGCCTCAGATTATCAATCATTAGGAGACAAAATTCTGGGTAATAAGAGTCAGAACACAGAATTGGAAGGACAGTCTTTAGACCCTTTACAGCATTACACTGTAAGGCATGGCATTGGACGGGGAATTATTGGAATTTGTAACAAAGGCAGTAGGACAACTGAATTCAACTTTCCTATCTCACCACCTTATTGGTGATGGGTCACAGACGAGGCTGACTCTCTCCCACTCTCAGGGGGAGTCTGTAGGTGGCTGTACAGACCAATGTGGCCTTCAACAGACTCCGTTATACTTGGGGGAGAAGGTGGCCATGGGAAGGGGTGGGTGAGATGTTGGTGTGACAGCACGCTCCTTGTGCTGTTTTCTTCTGGATTCCCCTTTCTGCCCACAGCAAGTATCGAGGTGTTCGATACCTTACCAATGCTCTTCCCCCACTTCGGACAGTCTTGACCCAGTAATTCCCAGGAGTTACCAGATTTGATTAAGAGCTGCTGAGAATACAAAAATAACCGAACAATTCTGAAGAAGTCAATGCTTTAGAAATATGGATTTTTTTTAAAAAAGGGATCACTAGGGGTCGACTAGCAGGGTGAGTGCAGTAGGAAAAGGAAACATTGTCAGGGTTTAATCAGATGATAGGAACAGGGAGAGTTGAAGGCGCTGGAGGTAGTAACAGTGTTACAGAGAGAGGCAAAGGCCTGAACAATGTTACTAAGCCAGTATGAATTGTTACAGCTGGAGTGGTTTGCAGAGGTAGAGATGGACATGTATTTTCATTGATTCCTTCATGGGCTGAGGATGTCACCGGTTGGTCCAGTGTACATTACCCCACTGCTAATTGCTCAGAGGTAGCTCAGAGTCTGACATATTACTGTGGGTCTGGAGTCACATGTGACCACTTCAGGTTAGAATGTCAGATGCCCTTCTCTCAAGGACATAAGTGAACCAGTTGTGCTTTTCCACATAATCAATAATGCTTTATGGTGGCTTCACTAATGTTCCGTACAGCCACAACATGACATCCCAACTCCTACTCTCAATGCTCTGACCAATGAAGATAACCATCCCAAATGCCTGCTTCACCAGCCTGTCTACCTGTGACACCACTTTCAAAAGAAAACTGTGTATCTGCATCCCTGGGTTTCTGATTGATAACACTACCCAGGGGCTGAACATTAACTGTACAAGTCCAGCCTGGTTTGCCTTAGCAATACGCAACATCTTGCATTTGGCCACATGTTATTCCTAAACGCATTGGTCTAGCAGTACTGTTGACCCCATTGTACTCTTAGATAACCCTCTTCGCTGTCCACTTTACCACCAATTTCAGTCTCACTCACAAACCTGCTAACCATGACTCCTGTATTATCATCCAAACCGTTTATATAAATGATACACAACAGTGACCCAGCACCGAACCCCATGGCACACCGTTGGTCACAGGCATGCAGATTGTGTAGTAACCCTCTCTGAACATGCTCTGTCTCTTACCGTCAATCCTGTTTTGTATCCAGTTGGTGAGCGCTCCCTGGTTATGTGTGATCTAAACATAATAACAAGTCTGCCATGCAGACCCTTGTCCAAGGCCTTGCTAAAGTCCATGGAGACACCATCCATTGCTCTGCCTTGATCTGTTATTTGTCTACCTCCACAAACACTCAGTCATCAGTTTCCACCCACAAAGCAATGTTGATTATCGCTAATGAGTTCTTGCCTTTCCAAATGTATGATGATCCTCTCTCAGAATCGAGTCCAACAAATTACCCTCCCATCAGTCTCACTGGCCTGTAGTGGCTGTCACTGATACAAATATCTCTGCGAAGGGCTCTGTAATTCCTCCCTAGCTTCTCACTAGGCACTGGGATACATCTGATCATGTCCCAAGGTTTTATCTAACTTTTTGCATGTTAAGACATACATCACCTCCTGTTCTCAAATGTAATCTCTCTTCAAGATATCACTATGTATTTTCCCAAGTTTTCGAGCTTCCATATCTTTCTTCACAGTAAATCCTAACGCAAAATATTTGATTTGGATATTCCACATCAACAGTGATTCCTCATAGACAGCCCCATTGACCTTTCAGGGGCCCTATTCTCTCTCTCACTACTCTTCAGCCCTGGTTAAAACTTGTCAAAATGCTTCTGAAATTTCAAATATACCCCTCCTGCCACTAGCCTCCCCCACCCTTACCTATTCTGCCATTTATAGTGACACCAAAATATAGAATTCAACAGATTTAAAAATATACTCCTTTTAAAATATCATGCACCTCCAATTGTTTCTAAGTGTCCACTTATCGTTTATTGCCATATCCTTTATAATACACTCCAGCACGTTCCTGATTTACTGTCAGGCTAACACTGTTTGGTTTCAGACTGACTGCACAAAGGGTTTTGGGAATCATTGTGTACCAATCTGAAAAAGGTAGCTTACAGGGTCAGCAGGTAATTGAGAAGGTAAAGCAAATGCTGCCATTTATTACAAATGGAATGGAGTCAAAATACATAGATTTCTTTCTAAAACTATACAAGGTACCAGTCAGCCCACCCCTCGAATAGTATGAACAGTGTGAGTTCCCGAAGGGAAGCTATTCTTTTATTGGAGGCAGGTCAGAGAAGGGTCACTCAGCTGATCCTGGAGTTGGTGGGATTTTCTCATAGAAAGAGGTGGCGTAGACTGAGGTTGAACCATTGACATTTCAAAGAATCGCAAAGAAATTGAACAGAACATCTAGGATTCGGAGAGGCTCTGCCAGGTAGATGCCAGGAAATTAGAAAATCCAACAGTGCAGCACAGCAATAGGCCCTTTGGCTCGCCATTTGTGGAGGCTGTGGATGGAGTGATTTGGTGAGCTTAAGGAGAAGGGAGAGAAGGAGTGACTGGGGGAGGTGAAAGAGATAGGGAGGGAGGGAGTGAATGGAGGCGGTTACAGAAATAGAAAGGGATGGATTAACTATGGGAGGTTACAGAGATAGGGGGGCTTTTGGAGTCTGACCGAGACTTAATGAGATAGGGATGGTCAATCATCCTGTGGAGGCTGGAGGAGGTGACTGAAAAGGAATGTGTGAATGGGTTGGAGAAAGTTACTGTGACAGGGAGGATTATAGGATGTAGTGTTCATTGGAGAAACATATATTGTCGTCTTTTCCAGAAGTGGTCATAGGCAAATGTTTCTAAAGACTCAATGAGATTACATGCACAGGCAGGGGAGTAGGAAGAGAAGAGTTTACTGAGATTTGGACTATTTTGTAGAGATAGAATAGATTTATTATGACCATGAGGTTTGCAGAGATGAAATGACGTGATAAGGAGGCGAGTAGGGATAGGATGACGTACAGTGATAGCGAGGAACTGGAAGAGGTTGGATGAAGTTAGTAATACAGAGGGGTGTTGACACTGGATGGTTCTTCAGACAGAAGGAGGTTACAGAAAGAGGGAGCTGTACAGAGTGGGCTTGGATACAGCCATAAAGAGGATGTTATTAGTGCTTTACGAGGTTACAGAGTCAGGAAGGCTAGTAGTGATGGCAGGAGGTAGAGTAAGGAAACATTGTCGTGTTGGGAGAAGGTCACAGCGACAGACGATATCACAGAGGATGGATGCGGTTGCAGACATGGGGAAGGTTAAATTGGCTTCAGAACACTATACACAGGGAGGGTTGCAGGGATTGGAGCATGTTACACTGGCAGGAAAGGCTGAAGGGACTGGAGGAGTTTACTCAGATCGGGAGGTCTGTTCGGATAGTATGATTTCAGGGGCCATGTGGTGATGAAGGACAGGAGGCAGGAATGTTATAGGGATTGAAGGTGATAGTGATATGATGTGCTGTAGGGGCTGGAGGAAGGTACACAGATGGGAGTGGTTGGTAAAGTCTGGAGGATGCTACAGAGACAGGGCGGGCTGTGGGTATTGTGCAAATTGACAGTAATAGGGATTATTGTAATGACTAAAGGAGGAGATTGCTGGGATTGGGAACATTATTCAGATTGGAGCAGTTGACAGAGACAGGGAGAATATTCAGCATTGGAGTAGGTTTTAAATATACAGTGGGATTGGAGACAAGGGAGGAGGTTACAGAGATTGGAACTGTTCTCAGAGTAAGAAGCATTCAGGGCACTGGCTCAGATAAGGTGGACTGAAAGGTGAGTTTCCGTGCTGTATGACTCGATGATAGGACAACAGAGAATGTATGAGAGGGACCAGGGAACAGAAGGATCTTAGGCTTCAATACCACTTACATAAGGGAGGCCTGTTTTCCCCTCTGTTGTACTGATGCTCACTGAGACAGCACAGGCCTGGATTGATAACTGTGAACTCGCTATACTGTCTCAGGAAGGCTCAGGACAGCAGAGCTGGAAAATAATCCTCTTACAAGAGGGTGGAGATTGAGACTGGGAGCTTTATGACCTGTGTTTGCCCTTCAGCACTGTATCTATAACATGTCCTGTGAGCTGAAGATTCTCGCCCTTTAAATGTCCTCTGCTCTGGTCACTGTGAGTGATATTACCTCGCTACAGGATTTATTGAAGGCTCCAGATCTCCCTGCGCTCCAGCTGACCCACTGCATTCGATGAGGTGATGGACGACCCATCCAGCAGTTGGGAAGTCTATTGAGTCAGGACCTTCCTGATTACCTGCAAGAGGCAGAGAAATAGACAGAATGGGAAATTAGACTGATGCTGTGAGGGTTACACATGGAGATTGGCACTGAGTCCCACAGAGATCTGGAAAATCCCAGTTTACATCCCTGGCCTGTGCTGTTGCATCTCTCTGTAGTAGAGAATTCTGTTGGCTCAGGATCTGGTGTAGCTGCAAGAGGGAGAGGTGCTGACAGAGGCAGCAATTAGACCCTCAGTGAGGGATACCACATGGAGAGATACTGAGTGATATTACCAGAATGCAGGAAGATGTCAGGATCAAACAGTTGTGTGGGGAGAAAGGTTTCTGTGCTCAGGGATGAGCAACGTGTGAACACGTGAAGTGATATCCTAGTGATATTAATGTTAGGGCATGTATCCAAAACGTCATCCAATGTTCAGGGGAGACAGGTTTGAATCTCACTATCAGAAATGGTGGAATTTCAAATCAATAGTTTAATAATAATTAACAATCCATAAATATGTATGAAACCATTGCTAATGTACAAAAACTCCAAACACCTGTCCTTTCGAGAAGGACATCTGCCCATCCTCACATGGTCTGCACGACATACACACAGCAAAGTGTTTTCCAAATCCAAATAGAAAACGTGATGCATCGGAGCAGCGTGGGGATGTGGCTGAAGACAAGCAGAAAGGAACAGGATGGGATAAGGTTTAACTAAAACTCTACATTAGCAAATTGGTTTGTGATAGGAAATTGTGGAAAAGAGTACAGAACTTTTATTTTCCCTATCGACAAAGTCTCTTCAATAAGGTAGCTGAATTTGTGACACAGAGATGAAAGAGATTTAGACAGCAGAGAGATGTGGTTACAGGGTGAACAAAAGGTGGAAGGTTCAAAACCTAGTGGAAACTCAGGCAAAATGGACGACGCTAACAATAATTGGTAACAAAGGCATTAGATAGAAAGCGGGGGGGGGGGGACGATGGTCACAAAATATTCTTAGCAGATAATGTTAAGGATAAGCCACAAGATATTTAATAAGTACAGTTAGAGTAAGAGGATCCCCAACTAAGCAGTGGGGCCTGTTAGAATCCAAAGGGACAATCAGTGAATGGAGCCAGAGGAAGTAGGTGAGGTCTTCAATTAATACTTTCCATCTGTATTCAAACAGGAAAAAGACATTGTAGCCGTGGATTTCAGTTGGGGTGGTGAGGTTCTCAAACATGTTAAGATCAATGAGAAGGAGGCGTTAAATTTATTCACAGGCAAAAAGGTGGCGAAATTCCCAGTAACAATAATATATATCCCAGGCTGCTATGGGAGGGAAGGGAGCAGATTGCTGGGCCCCTGTTGGATATATTTAATACTTTGCTGGCCACAGGTGAAGTGGCGAATGACTGGAGGATCGCTCATGTGGTTCCTTTGTCCAGGAAGGGCAACAGGGAATGGCCAGGTAATTACAGAGCAGATAGTCTGAGAGCAGGGGGAGGGAAATTATTGGAAACAATTCTGAGGGACACGATGAATCAACATTCGAAAGGACAGGAATTCATTAGGGATTGTCTGTATGGATTTGGTAGAGGACTGTACTCTGATATTGATGAGGCCAGTGCAGATGGTGTGGTTTACATGGAGTTCATTAAGGCCTTTGACAAGGTCTCACATGGAAGGCTGGTCCTAAAGGGAAGAGCCCATTGGATCCAATGCAAGTTGGCAAATTGGATCCACAATTGGTGGAGGGTGTTTTCACGATTGGAAGCCTTTGCCCAGCGGGTGTACCACAGGGATCTGTGCAAGAACCATTGCTGGTTATTATGTACATTAATGCAGTTGTATAAGACTCTGGTGCGGCCGCATCTGGAATATTGTGTGCAGTTTTGGTCGCCATACTATAGGAAGGATGTGGAGGCACTGGAACGGATGCAGAGGAAGTTTACCGGAATGTTGCCTGGTATGGTAGGAAGATCCTATGAGGAAAGGCTGAGGCACTTGGGGTTGTTTTCATTGGAGAAAAGAAGGTTTAGGGGTGACTTGATAGAGGTGTACAAGATGATTAGGGGGTTAGATAGGGTTGACAGTGAGAACCTTTTCCCACGTATGGAGTCAGCTATTACAAGGGGGCATAGCTTTAAATTAAGGGGGGGGGGTAGATATAGGACTGATGTTAAGGGTAGGTTCTTCACTCAGCGAGTCGTAAGTTCATGGAATGCCCTGCCAGTAGCAGTAGTGGACTCTCCCTCTTTATGGGTATTTAAGCGGGCATTGGATAGGTATATGGAGGATAGTGGGTTAGTGTAAGTTAGGTGGGCTTTGATCGGCGCAACATCGAGGGCCGAAGGGCCTGTACTGCGCTGTATTCTTCTATGTTCTATGTTCTATCTCGCATGTGAAAGGAGAAGGTATCATTAGTCGATTTGCAGATGACATGAAAGCTGAGGGTGTTCTCCACAGTGAGGGGGATGGTCTCAGCCTGTAGTCTGGTATCGATCAGATGATAAACTGAGCAGAGTAATGGCAGATGGAGTTTACTTCTAATCACTGTGAGATAACGCACTGTGGGAAGTCTCACAAGGGAACGATATCGATCATGATTGGTAGGTCCTCCTGGAGTACTGAGGAACACATGGAGCTTGGTGGACAAGTCCCTGGATGTCTGAAAGGTGTCAGCATAGGTAGACAGGGTAGGGAAGACACCTGAACTGGGAGCAGGAGGGGGACCCATATCCTGATGGGGAGAGCTGCTGGAGCTGCTCGAGAGGATTTAAACCATCTTGCAGGGGTGTGGGACCCCAAACAGTTGTAAGGCCAAAAGAAATTTGAGGCTGGTACAGATGTTCAAGAGAGCAATATAAATAGACAAGGCAGGCAAGAACATAGCAGACAATGAGGGAAAACTGGTGGATTAAACTGCAGTTATTTCAATGCAAGTGGCCGGACTGATAAGGCAGATGAACCCAGAGCATGGATAGTAACATGGGACTGGGATATCAGAGGTATTACAGAAACACAGCTAAGGGAGGGACAGATGATTCAGGAAGGACAGAACAGGAGGCAAAACTGGAGGAGAGCTGGTGGTTTTGATTGGGTGAAACATTCCAGCAGGACCTAGAGAGAGTATTCATGCAGAATCGCCCAGTTAAGCGATATTGGTGGCACTGAGAAATAAAAATTGGTCATTAGTTTGCTATGGTCGTACTACAGCGATAGGCAATGGGAGATGAAGGAGCAAATATGTCAGGAGATTTCAGATATCTCTTAGAATAATAGGGTTGGAATGGTATGGGATTTTAACCTTTCCAAACCTGGACTGGGATTGTTACTGTGTTAAGCATTTGGATGGAATGAATTTGTTAAATGTGTTCCTGAAACTCCCAGTTATTATGTAAATGGCCCAACTGGAGAATGGGGCTAAACATGACCTTCCCTTGGGAAACAAGGTAGGGAAAGGGACTGAGGTGTTAGTGGGGGAGCGCTTTGGAAAGTCACAACATTTGTATTAATTTGAAAGTAGCGATGGAAAAGGACAGGCCTCGTCCACAAGCTCAAGTTATACAATGGAGCAAGATAGTATTAGAAATGAATTTTTAAAGGCTATTTGCAGGTAAAGGGAAGTCTGGCAAGTAGGAATATTTTAAAAGCGGGATAAAATGAACATTCAGCACTAGCATATTCCTGTTCGTGTGCAGCTCAATGCTGACAGAATTAGGAAACACTGGCTGAGTTTCGAGGCTCTGGTCAAGAAATAAGTGGGCACATGTCAGATATAACTGGCTGACCCAAGGGAATCCCTTCAGGAGCATCGGGGCTGTAGAAATACACTTAGGATGGAAATCAGGAATGTCAAAAGGGGACACGAGATCGCTTTGGCAGAGAAATTTAAGGAGAATCCAAAGAGACACTACAAGTGTATTAAGAGCAAAAGAAGAGATCGAGACAAACCCGGTCTCCTTAATGATCAATGAAGGCAACGATGTGTGAAACTACAAGATCCGAGACAAATATTTCACTTTGGAACTTACTGTGGATAAGGACTGGGGCGCTCAGGGAACTAAACAGTGTTTGGCCTGACTACTATTGGAATACTGTGTGCAATTCTGGTCTCAATGCCATCGGAAGGATGTTGTGGAACATGAAAGGTTTCAGAAGAAATGAACAAGGATGCTGCCAGGGTTGGAGGGTTTGCGCTACAGGGAAAAGCCTGAATCGGCTGGGGCTGTTTTCACTTGAACATGGGAGGCTGAGGAGTTACCTGATAAAGGTGTTTAAAATCATGATGGTCATCGATAGGGGCAACAGACAAGGTCTTTTCGACAGGGCTGGTGGATTCCAAACCAACAGGGCATAGCTTTACAGTGCGAGGGAAACTTTTCAAAGGGACCTAAAGGACAACTGGCTCCTGCACAGTCTATGCAATAAGCTGCTAGAGGAAATAGTGGAGGCTGATAGAAATACATTTAAAAGGCATGTGGATGGGTATATGAACAGGAAGGGTTTAGTGGGATACTGGCAAAAGTGACTAGATACGTCATGCAGGAGTTGGTCCGAAGTTGTTTCCGTGTTGCACATCTCTGTGACTGAATGTCTTGGAATGAGTCCACATTATCGAAGAGGAGATGCTGGAAGTTTTAAAACCACAAAGGTGGATAAATCCCCAGGCCCTGATCAAATGTATCTCAGGACATTGTGGGAAGCTGTTGGAGAAATTGTAGGGCCCCTAACCGAGATATCTGTACCATGTGTGATAAGCTGTTAGACTGGAGGGTGGCATTGTGGACAGTGAAGAAGGTTTTCTGAGATTACAAAGGGATCCGGATGAAATGTGTGAATGGCTGAAAAACTGTAGATGGAGTTCAATCTGAATAAATGTGAGGTAATGCATCTGGTGCAACAAACATGGGTAGGGCTTACACAATTAATGGTAGGACCTTCGGTAGTGTTGTAGAACAGACGGACCCCGGGTTCAGAAACATAATTCTTTGAAGTTTGCAACATGGAGAGACATGATGTTTAAAAAAGGTGCTTGCCTCACTTGCTTTCATTGCTCAGTCCTTTGGATATAGGAGTTGGGAAGTCACAATGAGATTTTATAGGCCATTGGTGAGACCTCTTCTGGAATACTGTGTCCAGTTCTGGTCGCCCAGTTATAGGAAGGATATTATTAAGTTGGAGAGGGTTCAGATGAGATTTACTGGGATGTGGCTGGTTATGGAAGTTTTCAGTTATAAATAAAGGCTGAATAGGTTGGTATTTTTTCATTGAAACCTGAATGTTGACAGATGACCTCATAGAAGTTTATAAAATAACGAGGGGGATAGATAGAAGTAATGGGAGTTGTCTTTTCCCGTGGACAGGGGAGTTTCAAGACTAGGAGCTACATTTTTAATTGTAACAGGAGAGACATTTTTTAAAAAGACATGAGGGGCACATTGTTACACAGAGAGTGGGTTGTGTGTGGAATGAACTTCCCAAGGAAGGGGTGAACTTGGGGACAATTACAATGTTTAAAAGACATTAGGATTAGTACAGGTTTGAAAGGATATGATCAAGGAACAGGCAGGTGGGACCAGATCAGTTTTAGAGACTGGTTAGCGTTAACCAAGCAGTGCGGTATGACTCTCTGACTATGATTATAATGATGTGTCATTAATTAATAAAGGCTGCAAGAGGAAGCCAGGGAACTACAGACTGATGAACGAGACATCAGGGTGGGTCAGTTATTGCAGGTCATTCTGAGAGGTAGGACTTACATGCATTTGGAAAGACAAGGACTGATTACAGCAGCCTGCACGGTTTTGTGCGTGGGAAAACATGTCTCACAAACTTGACTGGAGTTTGTTCAAGATGTGACCAAGAAGATAGATGAAGGCAGAGCAACAGACGCTGTTTCTGTCTTCAGCAAACCCTTGGTCAGGGTGTAGCATGATACGTTGGTTAGTAAGGGTAGATCACAAGAGATCAGGGAGAGCTAGCCATCTGGATACAAAATGGGATGACAGTGGGAGACAGAGGGTGGTGGGAGGGGGTTGTTGTTCATACTGGGGCCTCTGACCAGCAATGTGCTGTAAGGATTGGTGCTGGGACCACTGTTGTGCACCATTTACATAAACGATTTGAGTGAAAATTTCGGACCCCCTGTTATTATGTTTGTGGATACCAAGATTAGTGGAAGAGTGGGCGGGGAAAATAGTTATTGAAGGGGATGTTAATCAACTGGGCCAGTGGGCCAAGGAATGAAAGATGGAGTTTAATTCAGGTGTTGAATTTAGTTCAGACAAACCAGGGAGGACTAATACAGTTAATGGTAGGGCTCTGGACAGTGTTGACGAACAGAGAGAGAGACCAAAGAGTGCAGTTACATTGTTCCTTGGAAGTGGCATCAGTGGTGGACAGGGTGGGGAAAGCAGCATTTGGGACACTTGCCATCAGTGGCCAGAGCATTGAGTACATAGGTTGGAGATATTTGTAACATTGCCGTCACTATTTCTCCTAGGCAGAGGAGGCCACGGGGTGATGTTACAAAGGTTTATGAAACCAAGTAGGGCCTAAGTAAGGTGAATAGCCAAGGGTAGGTGAGTCCAATGCTAGAGGAAAAAACGTGAGGTGACAGAGCAAGGAATTAAAGAGGGAGCTGAGGGGCAACATTTTCCACAGAGGATGGTGCATGGATGGAATGGACTGCCAGAGGAAATGGTAAAAACAAGTACAATTACAACATGGAAAGGACACTTGAGCAGGTACGCGGAGAGGTGAAGATTTGAAGGGATATGGACCAAACACAGGCAAATGCAACTCATTCCATTTAGGAAACCTCAACACAAAAAGTCATGCAGCACAGAAACAGACCCGATGTCTCCAGTTGCTGAAGGAGCAGACTATTGAGACAAGACATATTGTAGAGACTGAAGCAAGTTACAGCGATATGGACAGTCGTCTGGACTGGAGATTTCAAATGTGACAAATAATTGGTGAGAGGGGAGGGGATGACAGAGATAGGAACTGTTATGGGAGTTAGAATGATTGAAGACACTGGTCCACAAGACAAGCCATAGATACAGTGTTGGAGAGGGAATAGGGAACAGAAATATCCCAGGCAGCATTACTACCCTCTCATTGCAGGCCTGCATTCCCCTCTGTTATCCTGGTGCTCACCAAGACAGCAAACGCTTGGATTGAAAACTGGGAACTCCCGATGCTGTCTCAGTACAACAAAACTTAAAGTACGGGTGGTGATTGACCCTGAGGTGTGTCTGTACTGTGCTCCCCCTCCAGCACTATGTCGATGTCATGACCTGTTAGCTAATATTTGGAGCCGTCTCATTGCTCTCTGCTCTGGCGACAGGATTTATTAAAGGCTCCCGACCTCCATGACCTTTGTCTCTCTGGCTGACCAATCATCTTCCCAACCAGCAGTTGGCAAGTCTATTGAGTCAGGAACTCCATGAGTACCTGTAGAGGACACAGAAATAAGCAGAATGGGAAATTAGACTGATGCTGTGAGGACTACAGATGTAGAATGGCACTGAGCCCACAGAGATCTGGAAAATCCCAGTCTCCAATCCTGGCCTGTGCTGCCTCATCTCTCTGTAGTGGAGAATTCTGTTGGCTCAGGATCTGGAGTAGCTGCAAGAGTGAGAGACGCTGACAGAGGGATCAATTAGACTCACACAGTGACGGATCCCACATGGAGAGATACTGAGTGATATCACCAGAGTTCAGGATCAAATAATTGTGCGGGAAGAAAGGGTTTTGAATCATGTAACACTGGGATGCGCAACCTGTGAGCAGGCGAAGTGATAGCCTAGTGGTATTATTCTGAGACAATTTATACAGAAACTCAGCAAATGTTCTCTGGACACAGGTTCAAATCCCACCATTGTAAATGATTAAATGTGAATTAAATGCTTCGAAAACGATGTAATTAAAAACCTGTAAATGAGTATTAAACAATTACTGATGTTAAGAAAAATCTATCGCGTGCAATTCTGTCTTGAGTGAAGATGGGATTGGGATATCACAGGTATTACAGAAACACATTTAGGGAGGGACAGGACAGGCAGCTCAATGTTCCAGGGGCCAGATGCTGCAGGAAGGACAGAAGGGGAGCTGAGAGAGTAGGAGAGCTGCTGGTTCTGATGGGGTGAATCATCACAGCAGGACTGAGAGAGGATATTCCTGCAGGATCGCCCAGTGAAGCTGTGTTCGTGGAATTAATCAATAACAATGGGTCTTCCCTTTCCTCTGATTGTTCTACAGACCCCGAGAGCCCCGCCCTCCTGCACCTTGACCTTCTCAACATGGCGGCCCTGACCATCCTCACTCTTCCCTCAAATAAATGGCGGCCGTGACCCTGGGCCGCTTCCCAGATCAGAGAACGCCACCTCCTTACCCGGGCCTGGAGGGTCTTTTCCGAGTTTTTTTTTAACCTTTATCCGGGACTTGTGAATTCTCTCCGCTCCTTTCTCCCAGCGAGGCTCCCGCACACCGCCTCTGATCGCTGCTCTCTGAAGCCGATCGCAGCCGCTACCGGAAAAATCTGCTCCATGTTTCTCTCTGTGTCCTGACCAACGTGACACTGCGCATGCTCTGCATAGAAACCAAACTGCGCGTGCGTCTGAGGTTATCAGTGAGTTTATAGAGAATATTCATAACTGCACAGACTGAGGGGTAAAATATTAGTCATTAACAATTGCTTTGTCGAGTTATAGTCATAGAGATGTCTAACATGCAATTTGTCCGGTTCAAATCAACCATACCGGCCAGGTATGTAAATTACCAACTGTTCTGGGAGATTGGAAAGAAGTTTCTTCCTCAAGTAGTGTAAATCGATTGGAAATATGTACGTTATCAGATTTACATTTCAACTACAGCATTTTTTAAAATCTCACATTGATTTATGAGAGACATTTAAAGCTCCACTATGTAGTGAGAATGATCACTCCTGCAAAATAGTTTGCTCTCTGACCAATCTTGAAGCGTTCATTCCCGAGAATGCTTTGGCCCCTCTCCTCACTCACTCTGGTTAGAGGACCGGCCGCTACTCGGTCCACCTGTTCCGCCCCTTCCTCCCAATTGCAGAGTTGATTCAGGCGTTACTTAGCAGGCAAGGGACAAAGTCGATGTTTTGTGATGCGATGAAAATATCCCGAATCTTGGACGAGAGGCCTGGGTTCAATTCACAGCTTGTGCAGATGTGTGTAATAACAACTTTAGCAGGTTCATTAGGAAAACTAAGGGAAGTCAGGAACAGAGTGAAAACAAGAGAAAATGCATGCAATGTGGTGGGGCTTTCAATGCTCAGATGATTTGACTCTTTACCAAGCGTTTCAGGGTCCCAGTCCAGACTGTTGCACTGCTCTTTGTGCACAGCCAGATACCACAATGGTAGGGCAAAGTGGTGGGATATAGAGGTTCTTTTCTGGAAGGCGCTCAGTTTTTGTGGTGAAAACAGTTGAGAAGGAGTCGGGTTTTGTATGGAGCTACCTGTCCCCCTCCTGTTGCAGTCTCTTATTATTGGCCTGACTCTACCTCGTACATGGAGAAAGTGAGGACTGCAGATGCTGGAGATCAGAGCTGAAAACTGTGTTGCTGGAAAAGCGCAGCAGGTCAGGAAGCATTCTCTACCTCGTACATGTTTGGTAGAGTTCAGTGACATTTTGTAAGCCCACAATACAAGATCCATCACTCTGTTTAAGACAGTAAAAATCTCTTGAAGCACAATAGTCAGAGAACAGTACAGCGCAGAACAGGCCCTTCGGTCCTTGAATTTGCACCAACCTGTGAACTATTCTCAGCTCATCCCCCGATACTATCCCAAAATCACCCATGTGCTTATCTAAAGGATTGTTTAAATCTCGCTAACGTGGCTGAGTTAACTACATTAGTAGGTAGTGAATTCCACGCCCTAACCAGTCTCTGAGTAAAGAACCTGCCTCTGACATCTGCCTTCAATCTATCACCCCTCAATTTGTAGATATGCCCCCTTATTTACACTAATGTCTTCATCCTAGGAAAAAGACTTTCACTGTTTATCCTATCTAAGCCTCTGATCATCTTGTACGTCTCTACCAAATCCTCTCTTCGCCTTCTTCTTTCCAATGAGAACACGTTCAAGTCTCTCAACCTTTCCTCATAAGACCTTCCCTCCAGACCACACAACATCCTGGTAAATATCCTCTGCGCCTTTTCCCATGCTTCCACATCCTTCCAGAAATATGGGCACCAGAACTGCACACAATATTCCAAATATGGCTGCACCAGTGTTTTGGATAGTTTCAGCATGATATTGCGGTTCCAGAACTCAATCCATCTACGAATGAAATCTAACACACTGTATGCCGCCTTAACAGTACTGTACACCTGGGTGGCAACTTTCCAGCATCTATGTACATGGCCTCCAACATCCTTCTGCACATCTACACTACCAAGAATCTTTCCATTGACCCAGTACTCTGCCTTCCTGTTATTCTTCACAAAGTGCATCACCTCTCATTTCGCTGCATTGAACTCCATTTGCCACATTCAGCCCAATTCTGCAGTTTATCCAAGTCCTCCCTGCATACTGTAACATTCTTCCACACTGTCTACTACTCCACTGACTTTGGTGTCGTCTGCAAATTTACTAATCCATCCACCTATGCCTGCGTCTAAGAATTTTTTTAAAATGACAAACAGCAGTGATCCCAAAACAGACCCTTGTGGCACACCACTAATATCCGCACTCGAGGCTGATTATTTTCCATCATCCAGCACTCGCTGCCTTCTTTCAGAAAGCCAGTTTCTAATCCAAACTGCTAAATCACACTCAATTCCATGCCTCTGCATTTTCTCTAACAGCCTACCACGTGGAACCTGATCAAAGGCTTTACTGAAGTCCATGTATACCACGTCAACTGCTCTAGTCTCATCTAAATGCTTGGTCACCCTCTCAAAAAACTCAATGAGGTTTGTGAGACACGACCTGCCCTTAACAAAACCATGTTGACTATCTGAAATCAAATTGTTGCTTGTTAGATGATTCTAACTATTATCTCTTATAATCCTTTCCAAAACCTTTCCTACAATGGAAATAAGGCTCACTGGTCTATAATTACCTGGGTCATCTCTGCTGCCCTTCTTGAACAAGGGCACAACATTTGCAATCCTCCAGTCCCCGGGTACTAAACTCATAGACAATGATGACTCTGCTATCTCCTCCCTCGCTGAGCAGAGAATCCACAGATAAACCCCATCCGTCCTGGGAACTTGTCTACTTTCACTCCTTCTAGAATTGATAACACCTGTACGTAGCTAACCTCAATCCTTTCTAGTCTAATATCTCGTACCTCATTTTTGTCCTCTACAATATTCTCCTTTTCCTGTGTAAACACCAATGAGAAATATTCATTTAGCACTTCTCCGATCTCTGCAGGATCCACACTCACACACTCAACTTCCCACTTCTGTCTTTGATTAGCCTTATTCCTACCCTAATCACCCTTTTATTCTTCACACACCAAGAGAAAATTTCAGGGTTATCCTTTATTCTGTTTGCTAAAGACTGCTCGTGTCCTCCCTTTGCTTTTCTTAACTCTCTCCTTAAATCCTTCCTAGCTGATCTGTAACTCTTTATTGCTTCATTTGTACCATTTTGCCTCACCAACACAAAAGCCTCTTTCTTCTTCTTAACAAGAGATGCAGTTTCAGTAGTAAACCATGGTTTACAAAGTCTGTCTGTGCCAGTTAGGTCACCCCACAGCCATTGACTTTCCAAAGAGAACAATCCAAGATTTTCTAACCTCTCCCAATCCAGGCAACATCCTGGCAAACCTGTTTCCACCTTCCCAAAATCCTTCACATTCTACCTATAATGTTGTGATCAAAACGGCACACAATACCCCAAAGGTGGCCTGATCATAGTTTTATATTCACTCCCCTGACAAAAGAAGGCAAGACTGCCATTCGCCTCCTTCACCACTTTCAGGGATCATTCAGCTTGCAACTGAAGATCCCTCTGTATATCAGAGCTGCTCAATACCCTTCCGTTTATCGTATACATTCCTCTTGCTTTGTGTCTTCCAAAACGCATCACCTCACACTTGTCTGAATTAAAATATATCTGCAATTTCTCCACAAAACTTTCTGACTCATCTCTTTCTTGCTGTATCCTTTGACATCATTCTTCACGATTCACAACTTCAACAGTTTGTGCCACTTACAAACTTGCTCATTAAATCGTTTACATTTTCAAACTTTTCATTTATATACATTACAAGCAACAGATGTCCCAGTTCTGATCCTTGTGGAACAGCACTAGCCATAGACCTCCAGCCAGCAACATGCTCCTGAGGGCGGCACGTTGGCACAGTGGTTAGCACTGCTGCCTCACAGCGCTAAAGACCTGGGTTCAATTCCCACCTCAGGTGGAGTGGCACTGCTGGGTCATCCAGACTCTGACGTGTCCTATTACTGCCCCACTCTTTTCCCATTCCTGTTTCTCCTGTTGTGGGACTGTTTCTGGGAATATCTTTAAACATTCCTCTCTCACTTCTGTAGCTACGGCCATTGCTATCTCCTCAAATGTCTGCACTGTTTCAGTCAGTATTAAAGGATTTTACACTCTGGAGGCAGGAAGCATGTTTCCGCTGATGGGTGAGTCCCGAACCAGAGGACACAGTTTAAAAATAAGGGGTAGGCCACTTAGAACAGAGTTGTGGAGAAACTTCTTCACCCAGAGAGTGGTGGGTGTATGGAATGCTCTGCCCCAGGAGGCTGTCGAAGCCAGGTCTCAGGACACTTTCAAGAAAGAGTTGGATAGCGTTATTAAGGATAGTGGAATCAAGGGTTATGGGGATAAGGCAGGAGCAGGATACTAATTGAGGATGATCCGCCATCAACATAATGAATGGTGGTGCTGTCTCGAAGGGCAGAAGGGCCTACTCCTGCACGTATTGTCTATTGTCTATTCACCTGCCTTACCCACATACTCACTGCTCCATTGGTGTGAGGTTTCTACTTCCCTGTGAGCTCTAATCTTCATTATTGCTGCTTCACTGGGAAAGTTAGCTGCTTCCACTAACTCTCTGACCTGTCCTTCATGCTCTACGTGCCCACAGACAGGGTGATGTACCGTCACCGAGCCCAGGCTATCACTTGGTCATGAACTATACCAAAGGCATGCTATCTGTCTGTGTATATGCTGACTCCCTGACCCCTGGCTAATGTCCGTGCTTCTGTCAGGGCTCGTGATGGTTCTGCCATTTCTGGGTAATTCTCCACAAAAGTCGTCCAATAATTAAACAATCCTAATGATTGCCTTACCCCCTTCACGGTGTGCGGGTGGATAGTTTTGAAATCATGGTCTTTTGTTTCACTGGGATTGTCCCCCTCCCTTCCTGATTTGATCTCCCTGATGTGATGTCCCAGGTACATCTCTCCCGACCTCCCCACGGTCTGTAGGTTAATTTTAAGCTGGGCCTGCCTGACCTGACCCAATACTCTGTGTAATATCCGGATATGTTCTTTCTCTCCAATTGAGGTAATGAGGTGTTGGTAAGATTAAATCGACGAACTCTATCAGCCATGTATCGGTGGGATATACTGGAATATTATGGGATCCCTGAGGTAACTGCTTTCCTCAGACAGTAGATACTAGCTTATTATGCCATTCTAGGTCGACAGGAACCCATTCACAATATCAAGGGCTGAGACTGTATTCTGTTGCAATTTTAATCAATTAAATAAAGTGGTGTGCTGCACTACTGTAGGATACTCTTCAGTGGAGGATTTACTGAGGGCGGTATACTCAATAGTGAGGTGGGATGAGACGTTCGGCTTCTGTGAGTTAGTCTGGGATACTGTTGGTCTGACTATTCCCTGCTTCTCTCCATCTGTTACTGTCACAATTATTGTCTCCTCAGCCCCAGCTTTAATGTGATCCGGTTTGTGTGGGGAGTGAGAGGGCCCTCGACCTTTACAGGATCCACAGATAATAACCCACATTCCTGTTTGAGTTACCCGCCCTGCTGTTTGGGTCCTAGCTATAACTCCCCCAAATTCCCTGACTGTTCCAGTCTCCCAGCAAGGCAACTACTCTGGAGATGTCGCCTCTCCGTTGCTTCCTGTTCCGGGCCTGGCCAGGTTGTTCCCATATTAGAGTTAGTGTCTCTGCATCAATAGTTGTTCCGAACTGTTCTAAACTGGCAACTCCCAGAATGGTCCCTTCCTCAGTTTCACACTCCCATATCTGAATGTATTTTGCCATATCCATGATCAGCACTGGGAGAGGTTTATTTCATCCAAGCTTCCTCGATTCCCTTCCAACTGCTCTCATTTTAGTAATTGAGGGGTGAGGGGCAAATCCGTATCGGTAACTGATGTAGATGCTCCTGTATTAATATTATGTTCTGCTGTTTCCCAAAAACAGCATCAATGAATATTCATGGGCTATGCATTTGCCTACGTGAACTCATGCACACACACAATGTGAACATCTATCTCCCTCTCTCTGCATACGTTCCTTGTCTATGTGTCCTTTCGTGCTTCACTTGTAACATTGTGGGTCTGGTTACCCTCCCTGTACTACTCCCTGTGTTTCTGAGTTTGCCTCAGCTCTCATGGCCCAATTCAGAATGTAGTTAGAATTATCTCCCACTGGCAGTCCCACGTTCATAATTACAGTTAAATAGGGTCCCATGTTATCTTTTAAATACATCAAACCGATTTCATCATCACAGGTTGGGGTTTGGTAATCCCCCGTGGTCGTTGCACACCTCAGGCTTCCTCTCTGTATGATCCTCGATATTACCCTTGGGCCCCTGAGTCACCAAGGTTATTTTAGCCCATTCAGCCTGTCCCCTCCCCAGTGTGTCCCTGTAATATCTGTAAATGCCTGGAGACACTGATCGGCTGTGCACTGGGGGGAGCCAGCTCACACCTTCACCCTCTCATTGCCGGGACAGATTCGGCTGTACACGTCGGGGCATCTTGGTCTGAGAGATATTGGCTGACACCATCATCAGTGAGACTGTACCTCAACTAATTCATCGATATTCTCCCAATAATGCCCATTATTACCATTTCTCTATCAGGCTGGGTGTTCATCACCAACACCTGTCGTTCAGCTGGGTAAACGGTTCAATTTGGTTTCTGTCAGTTCCCTTTCTTGCCCCCCTCCTGTCTGTCAAAGTTTGAATTTTGATGCACTGCGGTGCCATAAACACGGCCTTCTGGGCCTTACAAGGTGGTGGGTCATCCCACCTATTGCCGTCCCTCTGTCCACAAGTGGGCACTTTCTCATCTAACCTGTTCTAGTCAGTGTCACCATCATCACTGGCTTTTGAGGAGAGTGGGGCACTAGGTACCTCCCCCCACTGTAACTACCACCTGGCACTTTGGCTTTAAGCCATCACGTCTGAGAGCCACCACCTTCACTTGTTCCTGTTTCCCATAATAATGTAACATATTCCGTCATTCCTGGAATAAAACAGAACAAAATGTGAATTTGGTTTTACTTGAAATATTAATAATTTGACATTTACTTTACATATCAATAGAGGTGAAAATTCTGCTGTGACTATTCGAGTGAATTTAAAGTGATCATACAGTGAAAATAACTGATAATCAACGACAATGAATGAACTGAATAATATGTGATGATTTGTACAAGTTCTTGCAATGAAAATTCAATTTTATTCAATGTTTGTCACCCATTACACAATGGGCATTCTTATCAGGGAATAAAGTAACGGAAGGGTATCAGAGAAAATAAATAGACGTTAATTTTAGCTTCACTGCAATAATGAACCAAAACAATATTTGAACATATGGCTAAACTACATAACAAAGTTTCCAGTGTCATTATTAACATCAAAATTATTTTAGTTTGCAAGTTGTTTTGTACTAAGAATAATTGGAAATGAATTGTGATTATGAATTGACCATTTAAAATATATTTTGAAGAGAAAAATCAGATATATTTTTTGGAGGAAATTAGGAAAGGAAATAAATATGTATACATTGGTATTAATAGTTTTAAAGTGTTTGGAGGTTGACTGGGATTATTTGATTGAGAGAGGCTGCATGATTATAAAGACTAATTCACCTTTTACATTGCATTGTTGGTTTCACTAGAATCTGTTGTGGTCAAAGCTCTTGTTGTGTGCAATGGACTGTCACTAATAGCTTAATTAATCTGCGAGTCCCTGATCAGGTTTCCTTTGTCTGTAAGTCAGTCTGTAAGTGTGCGATACACCTGCTTTTCTGAGGGGAAACAGAGATTCTTTTCAAAGGAAATAAGTGGCAGTTCACACTGAGAATGGTTTCTACCACACACCATAAGCAGGGAAGTGTTTTTCTAAAGAATTCTAATCACTATCTATAAATCTGATGGTATCTGTGTTTGTCAGTTTGTGGAGGATTCAGCCTCTTAGTGCTGAGCTGTTTTTATACAAGCAGTTGGTTCATTATGTCTTTGCCAAGAATGTTGTTTACTTTCCCCCTTTACTGTGATTCTGCAGGTTAGAATATTCTGAGAGTCAATAATGTTCAATAACTGAACATTGAAATGTTTAGACTCCAACAGTGCAGTGGCCTTGTTTTCAGCTAATTATTCACTTCCATTTCCTGGTTGTGTTGAATGCTATAGAAACAGGCTCTGAGCAATGTTTCCATTCACTTGTGTTGGAGTCACTGATAGCCACGTGGTCAGTCAGTTTCAGGCTGATGGATCAATTTCTCTCCTATTAGATGGTGGTCACTTGCTCAGTTTCCGATGGCTCACCTCAGCGTCAGTCCATCAGCTGCTGAAACCCTGCATCCAGCATTTGTTCCCTCTCACTATGACTAATCCAATACAGTCTCAGCTTGTCTCCCACATTCACCTCCACATACTCATGATCACCTCAGATTCTACCTTCTGTGTCCTTGCAGCAAGCTGTGTAAGACACCTCCTTCAGTTTTAACCTGATCTATATTATGTTCAGAAAGATCATTTCAAAATGTGGTTCACTGCTTCTTCAGGACCTTCCTGAAGAAGGGCTCATGCCCGAAACGTCGATTCTCCTGCCCCTTTGATGCTGCCTGACCTGCTGTGCTTTTCCAGCAACACATTTTCAGTTGTAATTGTAGTAACCAATTAATTACAAGTTACATGACAAAATATTTTAAGAGGAGCTGCTATTGGTGGTGGAAATGCTGCTGGTTGGTATAAAAGAGGGCTGAGGTGAATACTGTACTCGGTTTTGATGAGAAAGTTGAGCAATGTAAGATTCTTTTATCTTTGTTAATAAGAAGAGGCAGAGATTGCAGCTAGGACATCCACAAGCATCCACCCTCACCATCACTGATGCTCAGTAGCAGCAGTACCAATCAAGCGAGCTTCTTTATTCTGGATGGTATCAAGTTTCTTGAGTGTTGTTCGGGCTGCACTCATCCAGGCAAGTGGGGAGTATTCCATCACACTCCTGATTTGTGCCTGGGAGCGTTTGGACAGGATTTCAGGAGCCAGGAGTTGAATTACTCTTGTAGCCACTGTGTTTATGTGGGGAGACCAATTCAGTTCCTGATCAATGATTATCCACAGGATAATGTTGATAGTGGGTGTTCAGTCATGATAACACCATCGAGTGTCAAGGGATGGTGGTTAGGTTATGTCTTATATGTGATAGCCTGCATTTGTGTGGCATGTATGTTACCTGCCTCCTGTAAATCCAAGCCTGGATATTGTCCAGATCTTGTTGTACTTGGACTTGGACTGCTTCAGTACCTGAGGAGTTAATTATTTATTAACACTAAATAGTCACGAGATTATGCAAATTCCTTTTTCTATCAAATGTCATGGACTGTATCTTGTGGTCACTCTCATATTCACTTTCATTATCTTTTTATTTTCTTCTTAATTCAGACACAAATGTTTGAACATCGATCAGTATAAAATTACATAAATTAAAATCACATCACATGTTTCTACAAGTAAACTAATTGAATGAAATACATAACTTCTGTATTGTCTGCATTTTGAAAAAAAAAATAAATTCTTTTCAATACCTACCGAATGGCTCATTTATTGTCCTCAATTCATCAATCTAAGTATTATATCTCAGGCTTCAGTTTACCGATCTTAGTGTATGTCTAATCAACATCAGAGCAAAGTGTTTTTAAAATATTGAGTCAATTTATTTTTTCGGAATACAACATTTATTAGTAATTCATTATCCTTATAATAATTGCAGAATAATTTGTTTGTCTTTCTAACGTGTATCGTCAGACCCATATATTATTTTAATCCATATTATAATTTAATCCATTGCAACAATGCTATTGTTTTCAGGTCAAGTATCCTACAATGGAACCAATCATTTTGCATCCAACATGCTTTGCAAACTGACTTTTTCTCATTTGAATAATCACAGTAATCTCAGCCTTATGAATTCAGAGAACTATAACTACTTTTCACTGCAATAATTCCTGTTCATGTCTGCACATTGCAGTCATGTAGCAAAATTAAATTTCTCCTTCTTCTAAGTGTACTGATAGATTTTCGAAAATCTAAGTGTTGCTAATATCTAATTATTGTTCAGTTCAGTAGGCGCTATAAATGTGTAATAATGGCTCAGTACATGAAGAAATGTGAAAATATTGCAATGTACAAACTCACAATGATTGTGAATATCAATTTTTATTTTAACCATGGAAACATAGTTGAATTGATTTAATTATATTTCAATTCAATGCTCACATTCATTGTATTTCGAATCACAATAAGAGCGAACTATTTCATGCGAAAAAATTATTTAAAATTCATGTCACTTTTTTATGGACAAAAAATAGAATTAACACCCGTTTGTTCTTTCCTTTACCAATCACAGTGAAGTTTGAATTGTAGAATGCTAGACTGATACAGCACGGAAACCGGCCATTCAGCCTAACTTGGCATTCCGGCCAGGTTTCCTAAACTAAACTAGTCCCATTTCCCTGTGTTTGTCCCATACCCCTTTGGACGTTTTCTCTCCATTCAACTGTCCAAAAATCTTTTAGATGTTGTAATTGTACCAGCCACTGCCCTTCCTCTCACAGCTCATCCCAATATGTGAAATACACTGTGTGGAAAAGTTGCCCCTCAGACCCCTTTTAAATCTTTCCCCCTCAGCGTAAAGATTCTATTTACACCGTAGAATCTTTAAGACTGCAAAGTTATTAAAAGTTGAGAGGTATTTAGAAGCAGCGTAATAAGATTCATACTTTAATCAGTGATGTGAAGCAAATAAATTCAAGATGTTATGATTATTATAATGAACAACAGTTACAAGTTGAGACAATGTTGGTTGAAAAGCAATTCAATAGACACTTAGATATTTTCTAATCAACTCTGAGGTGTTTTGACACATCTCTGTTGAAGGTGGGAATTGAACCCATGGCTCCTGGTTTACTAGTACACACATTACCAGAGCCCTCCATAATATTCCCATGCAGGAAGGGCAGGACTATAATCACATACTTACTGTGTTTATTCACAGGGATAACTGCTCAGATATTTATTGTTATAATTGGACTAGGGTTGTATTAGACAGTTCCAGTGTGTAATGGACCGATAAAAAGAATAAGTAATTTCTAATAATGATGGAACGAAGCAACAATGGTCTTAAATAAACATAAATCTCATGATAATCATGTAAGTCAATTTGTTTGAAGCAGTTATTCATCTGCATAAATTAAATTTAACCTGTTTTGTAATGGACATGAATTGGAAATAAAGCATTAGTCATTCAATGTGACTACTCAGCGAAAGACAACTTCCCTCATTTTCAAAAAAATTGTGATTTCTAAGAATTCAAGATCTATTGTAAAAGCATGGAACAAACATTTGTTAATTCTGGTTTATTTACACAAGGAACACGTGAAATTTAAATAATGCTTAACATGAAAAATTCTTAGCTCTTATTGTAATAATCAGAAATGTAGAAACGTTAGAATTGAAGTGAAATACAATCAGTACAAGAATGTAAACAAAACTGTGGATGTTGGAAATCACAAACAAAATCAGTAATTGCTGGAAAATAACTCAGCAGGTCTGGCAGCATCTTTGGGGAGAAATCAGTGTTAATAATTGGGCCCAGTGACCTTTCTTCAGACTGCACTTTTTCTCACAACTAATTCAATCCAGCTAAGATTCCACACTTAAAATTATTTTTGCTAAGATTAGGAGATTGCAGAGTGCAATGTTGTTTGTAACAGCTGATATACTGAGACATCGTTCCACATCTACAGCTGGAGATATTGGATTTCAGCAATGATTACCGATTAGATTTTGGTAATAATTAGTTTTAAATGGCTGATAACAAATAATGAAAGTAAATAAATATGTATACATTGGTATTAATAGTTTTAAAATGTTTGGAAGTTGCCTGGAATTTTTTGATTGAGAGAGGCTGCATGATTATAAAGACTAATTGTTGTGTGCAATGGACTGTCACTAATAGCTTAATTAACCTGCGAGTCCCTGATCAGGTTTCCTTTGTTTGTTGAAGAACGTGTCGATCCCCTGAGGAGATTATTATGGATCCTTGCTGAGTCAAGTCGGAACACGTGTGGACACCTCCCACTGTGCAAGTGGCAGGTACTCGTGTGACTCAGCCAACGCTGTATATCTTATACGTTGCAGGAAAGGATGCCTTGAGACATGGTACATAGGGGAATTTCGAATTTCTGTGGCGTCACATGTGAAGAAGATTATTGAACACTTAAGATTGAGTATGAAAACAGCTGATAGTTTTGTAAAGTCACTGTACCCTTGGCTTGCCCCCAATTTAAATGGAAGCAGTCCGCTGTTTAGTAGCATTTTCGAGCTGAACAAGATCACCTGCTCATGTTTCTCCCCAGATATTTCTTCACGTTACAAGGATGTTTCTAGAATGAGTTGGTTGATGGCCGAGGCAATTCGCAGGAAAGATCATTAGTCAATCCAGACAAACTTGTATTTTCTAACAGACACTTTGGTCATGAGTAGATAAAACAGCGCCAGGTGAGGCTGGAACTCACAACCTCGTCATTGCGCTCACCAACATACTGCCATATAAGTACCGCGCACTGACCGATTGCGCCACTGGAACGGCACGTTGGCAGGGATCCCAATATCACGAGTTATACCTCAGTGGTTGACAAATTGGCCGTGATGTAAGATTTTCCGATTGTATTCACGTGTTTTCCCTCACTTATTTGAGGAATATGCTTAATTACACATTGCTAAACTGGATTGATGTTGAAAAATGTATTTTCAATATTTTCCTCGATTGTTCTCTGACCAATTGTGGCCTTTAGTCAGTAGAAACATTACAACCTCATTCGTGGGTCGACTCAATTACTGATCACCAACGTATCTTGGGCACCAAGTTCCAGAAGTTGATCAACTCTGAGTTTTGGCATCACAAATAGAAACATACCCTGGCTGTGGAGTAAAAGAAAGACCTTTTAGATTGGAGATCAGGAGAAACCTCTTCAGCCAGAGAGTGGTGGAATTCAAAAAGCTGGAGAGGCCAGCGTGTGATTGAGTATATTTAAGAGTGAGATAGATTGGTTCTTGAGTATCAAGGGGATCCAGACTTACAGGGAGCAAGCGGGAGAATGGAATTGAGAAACTTATCAGCCATGATTGAATGGAGGAGAGTACTCGATGGGCTGAATGGCCTGATTTCTGCTCCTCTGTCTAATGGTCTTACGGTCTATTCACCAAGTGAACACAAGAAGGAATATTTTCAGTTTAAATTTAACAAATACAAATAACACATGCAGTCACTCAGCCCATCGAGCCCTGCCTCGGTGTTCAGCGAGATCATGGGCTGCTCCTGCATTATCGCTACTTTTCTGTGCTATCCACTGAGTTCTTGGTGTTTTCAAGGAGGCATGGGAAAATGCCACAGTTGTCAGATCAAGTCTCACCCAAAGCAGTTTCTATGAACATAGATCAAGGCTTCTCAGACATCAGGCTTAGGCAGATGATGGAGTGAAATTCAGTGAAACAGAAGAGACCCCAGTCTCCAGCTTTGTGAAGCTTTCAAAATTCTTCATGTACCAAGTGGAAGAAAATGCTTGAATAATCCGTCAATGGACAGGGCCCAATCCCAGGGAAAAGGATACACTGGGAACAGAACGAGAAGAAGATGTTCTTCTGTAATTCTCCCTCTCCCCCTCTCTCTCCCACCTCTCCCCTCTCCCTCTCCCCCTCTCTCTCTCTCGCCCTCTCTATCCACCCTCTCTCTCCCGATCTCTCCTCCCTCTCCATCTCCCCATCTCCCTCTCCCTCTCCCCCTCTCCCTCTACCCCTCTCTCTCTCCCACCTCTCCCCCTCTCCCTCTCCCCCTCTCTCTCACCCCCTCTCTCACCCCCTCTCTCCCCCTCTCTCTCCCCCTCTCTCTCCCCCTCTCTCTCTCCCCCTCTCTATCTCCCTCCTCCCCCTCTTCCTCTCCCCACCTCCCCCTCTTCCTCTCCCCACCTCCCCCTCTCCCTCTCCCCCTCTCTCTCTCCCCCTTCTCTCTTTCTCCCCCCCTCTCTCCCCCTCTCTCTCCCCCCTCTCCCCCTCTTCCCCTCCCCTCCCCCCTCTCCCCCTCTTCCCCTCCCCTCCCCCTCTCCCCCCTCCCCTCTCCCTCTCCCCCTCTCTCTCACTCCCCTTCTCTCTTTCTCTCCCTCTCTCCCCCTCTCTCTCTCCCTCTCTCCCCCTCTCTCCCTCTCTCTCTCCCTCTCTCCCCCGCTCTCTCCCTCTCTCTCCCCCCTCTTCCCCCTCTCCCTCTCTCTCCCCCCTCTCTCTCTCCCTCACTCTCTCCCTCTCTCTCCCCCTCACCCTCTCTCTCTCCCCCCTCTCTCTCTCCCCCTCTCTCTCTCCCCCTCTCTCTCCCCCCCTCTCTCCCCCTCTCCCTCTCCCTCTCCACCTCTTCCTCTCCCCTCTCCCTCTCCCCATCCCTCTCTCCCCCTATCCCTCTCCCACCCTCTCTCTCTCCCCTTCTGTTTCACTCCCTCTCTCCCCATCTCTCTCCCTCTCTTCCCCTCTCTCTACCTTTCTCTCTCTCCCCCTCTCCTTCTCCCCCTCTCTTCTCCCCTCTCCCCCTCTTCCTCTCCCCCTCTTCCTCTCCCCTCTCCCTCTCCCCATCCCTCTCTCCCCCTATCCCTCTCCCACCCTCTCTCTCTCCCCACTCTCTTTCTCTCACTCTCTCCCTCTCTCCCCACTCTCTCTTTCGCCCCCTCTATTTCTCCCCCTCTCTCTCTCCCCCTCTCCCTCCCTCCTCTCTCTCTCCCTCCTCTCTCTCTCCCCGCTCTCTCTCACACCCTCTCTCTTCCCCTCTCTCTCTCCCCCCTCTCTCTCCCCCTTTCTCTCTCCCCCCTTTCTCTCCCTCCACTCACTCTCCCCCCCTTCCCCCTCTCTTTCCCCCCTCTCTCTCCCCCTCTCTCCCCCTCTCTCCCCCTCTCTCTCCCCCTCCCTCTCCCCCCTCTCTCCTCCCTCTCGCTCCCCTTCTCTCTCCCCCTCTCTCTCTCTCCCATCTCTCTCTCCCCCTCTACCCCTCTTCCTCTCCCCCTCTCCCTCTCCCCCACTCTCTCTCCCCCTCTCTCTTTCTCTCCATCTCCCCACTCTCTCTCCCTCTCTCCCCCTCTCTCTCTCCCTCTTTCTCTCTCCCCGTCTCTCTCTCTCCCCCTCTCTCTCTCACCCCCTCCCTCTCCCCCTCATCTCTCTCTCTCCCCTCTCTCTCTCCCCCCTCTCTCCATCTCTCTCCCCCTCTCTGCCTCTCTCTTTCTCCCCCTCGCTCCCTCTCTCTCCCCCTCTCCCTCTCTTCCTCTCCCCCTCTCTCTCTCCCCCTCTCTCCCTCTCTCTACCCCACGCTATCTCTGTCTCCCCTCTCTCTCTCTCACCCCACCTCTCTCTTTTTCTCTCTCCCCCTCTCTCCCCCCTCGCTCCCTCACTATGCCCCCTCCCGCACCCCCTCTCTCTCCCTCCCCCTCTCTTTCCCACCCCTCTCTCTCGCCCTGCGCTCTCTGTCACAACCTCCTCTCTCTCTTCCTCCCCTCTTTCTCCCTCCCCTCTCTCCCTCCCCTCTCTCTCCATCCTCCCCCTCTCTTGCCCTGCCACCCTTTCACCCTGCCCTGCCTTTCATCCCCTCCTCTCTCTCTTCATCTACTCTCTCTCGCCCTTCCATCTCTCCCCTTCCCCTCTCTCTCTCGTCATCCCCTCTCTCATCCTCCCCTCTCTCGCCCTTCCCTCTCACTCCCTTCCCTCTGTCTCCCTCCCCTCTCTCGCCCACCCCTCTCTCTCCTGTCCCTCTCTCGCCTCCACTCTCTCTTCCTCCACTCTCTCTCTCCCTCCCCTCTCTCTCGCCCTACCCCTCTGCCGCCCACTCACCTCTCTCCCTCTCTCACCTTCTCCCTCTCTCGCCCTCCCCTCTCTCGCCATCCCCTCTCTCCCCACCCCTCTCTCCCCCTCCCCCTCTCTTCCTCCCCTCTCTCCCTCCCACATTTCCCCTCCCCGCTCTCCCCTCCCTGTCTCTCCCCCTCACACCTATCTCTCCATCCTCCCTCTCGCCCTCCCCTCAGTCTCGCCCTGCTCTCTCTCTCACTCCCTCCTCTCTTCATCCCTACTCTCCCACCCTGCCCTCTCTTGCCTTCCCCTCTCCCTCTCGCCATCCCCTCACTCTCGCCCTTCCTTCTCTCTCCCTTCCCTTTCTCGGCCTTCCCTGCCTCACCTTGGCTGCTCCTGTCCTCCCCTCTCTCTCACTCACCTCTCTCGCCGTCCGCTCTCTCGCTCTCCACTCTCTCGCCCTTCCCTCTCTATACCTCCTAATTCTCGCCCTCCCCTCTTTCTCGCCTTCCTTTCTCTCTCTCCCACCCCTCCCTCGCCCTCCCCTTCTCTCCCACTCCCCTCTCTCCAGTCTGCTCTTTCTTACTTCAATCTCTCTTTCTCCTCTTCTCTCGCCCTCCCCTCTCTCGCCCTCCCCTCGCCAGCCCTCCACACTCTGGCATCCTCTGTCCAGCTATCCCCTCTCTCGCCTTCCTCCATATCTTGCCCTCCCTTCTCTCACCCTCCTGTCTCGCTCAACCTCCCCTCTTGCTCGCCCTTCACTCTCTCCCTCCCCTGTGCCGCCCTGCCCTCTCCCCATCTCTCTCGCTCCCCCACTCTTGCCCTCCCCTCTCTCTCGCCCACCCCTCTCTCTCACCCTATCCTCTCTCTCACCCCCTTCTCTCTCTCTTCATATCCTCTCTCACCCTGCCATCTCTCCCCTTCCCCTCTCTCTCTCCATCCCCTCTCTCGCCTTCCCGTCTCGCTCCGTTCCCTCTGTCACCCCCCCCCTCACCTTCCCCTCTCCCTCTTGCCATCCCCTCTCTCGCCCTTCCTTCTCTCTCTCTTCCCTCTCTCGCCCTTCCTTCTCTCTCTCTTCCCTCTCTCGCCCTTCCTTCTCTCTCTCTTCCCTCTCTCGCCCTTCCCTGTCTCACCTTCCCTGCTCCTGTCCTCCCCCTCTCTCCCTCACCTCTGTCGCCCTCCCCTCTCACGCCCTCCACCTCTCTCTCCCTCCCCGCTCTCTCGCCCTACCCCTCTCCTGCCCTCACACCTTTCTCCCTCTCTTGCCCTCCCCTCTCTCGCCATCCTGTCTCTCCCCTCCCATCTCTCTTCCTCCCCCTCTCTCTCCCTCCCCTCTCTCCCTCCCCGTCTCCCCTCCCCACTCTCTCCTCCCCGTCGCTCGCTCTCACACCTCTCTTGACGACCCATCTCTCGCCCGCCCCTCTCTCGCCTTCATCCTCTCTCCCCCTCCCCTCTCTTCCCTCCCCTCTCTCTTCCTCCCCGCTTTCTCTCCCTCCCGTCTCGCGCCCTCCCCTCTCTCTCACCCTGCCCTCTCTCTCACTTCCTCCTCTCTCTCCATCTTCCCTTCTCTTCCGCCGTCCCCCTCTCTCTCACTCCAATCTCTCGCACTTCCCTCTCTCACCCTTCCCTCTTCTGCCCACACCTCTCTCTCGCCCTCCCCCTCTTGCCCTCCTCTTTCTCCCCATCCACGCTGTCTCATCCTCCCCTCTCTGTTGCCCGCCCCTCTCTCCCTCCCCTCTCACGCCATGCCCCTCTCACCCCCTCCCTCTCTCCCCTCCCCTCTCTCTTAAACCTCGCTCTCTCCATCCACTCTCTCTCGCACTACCCCTCCCTCACTCTGCCCTCTCTCGCCCTCCCCTCTCTCTCGCCCTCCCCTCTTCCGCCCTCCCTTCTCTCGTCCTCCCCTCTCTCTCGCCCTCCCCTCTCTCTCGCCCTCCCCTCTCTCTCTCCCTCCCCTCTCTCACCCACCCCTTATTCGCCCGTCCTTCTCTTGCCCTCACGCCTCTCTTGCCCTCCCCTCTCTCAACCACCCCCTCGCTCCCCCAGTCCCCTCCCCCCTCTCTTCCTCTACTCTCTCTCCCGCCCCTCTCTCTCGCCCAACCCCTCTCCCGACATCCCCTGTTTCCATACCACTCTCTCTTCCTCCCCCTCTCACTCCCTTCCATCTCTCCCTTCCCCTATCTCCCCTCCCCGGTCTCCCCTCCCCATCTCTCACCCTCACACCTCTCTGGCCCTCCCCTGTCTCTCCCTCCCTTCTGTCGCCCTCCCCTCTCTCCCTCCCCTCTCTCGCCCTGCCCCTCTCTCCCCTCCCCCTCAGCCCTCCCCCTCACTTCAACCTCTCTCTCGCCCTCCCCTCTCTCACACTACCCCTCTCTCGCCCTCGCCTCTCGCGCCCTCCCCCTCACTCCCGCCCTCCCCATCTCTCTCCCTCCCCTCTCTCTCCTGCCCCTCATTCGCCCACCTGTCTCTCACCCTCCCATCTTTCTCGCCCTCCTCTCTCCCGCCCACCCCTCTCCCGCCCTCCCCTCTCTCTCTCCCTCCCCTCTTTCACACATCCCTCATTCGGCCGCCACTCTCTCGCCCTTCCATCGCTTGCCCTCCCCTCTCTCCCTCACTGCTCTCTCACCCTCCCCTCTCTCACCCGCTCCTGTCTCTTGCTCACCCTCTCTGTCCCCCTCCCCTCTCTTTCCCTCCTATCTCTCTCGCCCTGCCCTCTCTGTCTGAACCTCCTCTCTCACTTCCTCCCCTCTTTCTCCCTCCCCGTCTCTCCCTCCCCTCTCTCTCCCTCTCCTCTCCTCTCTCTCCCTCCCATCTCTCACCTTCCCCTCTCTCTCACCCTCCCCTCTCTCCCTCCCCTCTCTCACCCTCCCCTCTCTCCCTCCCCTCTTTCACCTTCCTCTCTCTCTCTCGCCATCCCCTCTCCTGTCCTCCCCTCTCCTGCCCTCCCCTTCAGCCCTCCCCTCCCTCTCCCTCCACTCTCTCGGCCTCCCCCTCTCTCGCCCTGCACCCTCTCTTGCCCTCCCTGCTCTCACGAGCCTCTCTGTCGCCCTCCCCTCTCTCCCTCCATCCCTTAACTTTCTCCCTCCCCCTCTCTCACTCTCTCTCTCCCACCCTCCCCTCTCTCTTGCCTTACAGTCTCTCGCCCTCCCTCTCCCTGTCCCTCCTCTCCCTGTCCCTCCCCTCTCTCTCCCTCCCCTGTCTCTCCGTCCCTCTCTCTCTCTCCCCTCTCTCTCGCTCCAACCCCACTCTCTCTCCCTCCCCTTTCTCTCGCCTCCCCTATCTTGCCCCCCCTCTCTCTCTCTCCCCCTCTCCTCTGTCTCTCCTTCCCCTATCTCCCACCCGCCTCTCTCTCACCCTCCCCTCTCTCTCTCTATCCCTTCACTCTCTCCCTCCCCCTCTCTCACTCTATCTCTCTCCCACCCTCCCCTCTCTCTTGCCCTACAGTCTCCCGCTCTCCCTCTCTCTGTCCCTCCTCTCTCTGTCCCTCCCCTCTCTCTACCTTGCCTCTCTCTCCCTCCCTCTCTCTCCCTCCCCTATCTCTGTCCATCCCCGCTCTCTCTCGCCTCCCCTCTCTTGCCCTCCCTCTCTCTCCCTCCCACCTCTCTCGCCCTCACCCTTTCTCCCCTCTCTCTCGCCATCCCCTCTCTCTTGCCGACCCCTCTCCTGCCCAGCTTGCCTCTCTCCCTCCCCCCTCTCGCCCTCATGCTCTCTTGTCCTCCTCTCTCTCGGCCTCCCCTCTCTCGCCCTGCTCTCTCTCTCTCATGCTCCCCCCTCTCGCTCTCACCTCTCTCACCCTCCCCTCTCTCTCTCCTTCCCCTCTCCCGTCCACCGCGCTCTCACCCTCCACCCTCTCACGCCCTCCCCCTCTCTCGCCTTCCCGTGTCTCTCCCTCCCCTCTCTCACCCGCCCAGCTCTCACCCGCCACTCTCTTGCCCTCCCCTCTCTCTCCACCACTCTCTCATCTCCTATCACTCCCGCCCCCACTTTCCCCCTCCCCACTATCTCTTCCTCTCCTTTCTCGCCCCCCAAGCCCTCCCACTCTCACTCCCTCCGCTCTCCTGCCCGCCACTCTCTCGCCCGCCAATGTCTCGCCCTCCCCCTCTCTCGCCCTCCCCATCTCTCACCCGCATCTCTCTCCCCCTCCACTCTACACCTCCCCTCTCTATCCCTCCCCTCTCTTGCCCACCCCTCTCTCACCCTCCCCTCTCTCCCTCTACACTCTCTCGCCCTCCCCTCTCTCACTCCACTCTCGCGCCCTCCCCTCTCCCGCCCTCCCCTCTCTCGCCCTCCCCTCTCTCTCTCCACTCTCGCGCACACCCCATTTTCGGCCTCCCCCTCTCTCGCCCTTTCCTCTCTCGCCCTCCCATCTCTCGCCCTCCGCTCTCTCGCCATCTCCTCTCTCACCCAACTGTCTCTCTCGCCCTCCCCCTTTGTCCTTCCCCTCTCTCGGCCTGCCCTCTCTCTCTCACACTCTCCTCTCTCGTTTCCTCCCCTCTCTCTCATCCTCCCCTCTTTCGCCTTCCCCTCTCTGTCTCGTCAGCCCTTGTGTAGACCTCCCCTCTCTCTCTCCCTCTCTTCTTTCACACTCCCAGCTCCTGCCCTCCCCTCTCTCCAACTCCCATTCTCGCACGCCCCTCCCTCACCCACCCCTCTCTTCGCTCTCCCCCTTTCTCCCTCCCCTCTCTCTCTGTCCCCTCTCTCGCCATCCCCTCTCTCGCCCTCCCCTCTCTCCCTTCCCTCTCTCACCCTCTTCTCTCTCACCCACCCCTCTCTCCACGTCCCCTCCCTCTCACCCTCTCCTCTCTTTCACCCTCCCCTCTCTGTAGCCCTCCCCTCTCTTTCTCCCCTCTGCAGCCCACCCCTCTCTCCCTCTCCCTCTCTCCCCTTCCCTCTCTCTTGCTCCACTCTCTCTCTCAATGCCCTCTCTTTCGCCCTCCCCCTCTCTTACCCTCTCTACTCTCACCGTCCCCTGTCTCTCACCCTCCTCCTCTCTCACCCTCCCCTCTCTCATTCTCCCCTTTCACGCCCTTCCCTCTCTCTCCCTCCCCTCTCTTGCTCTCCCATCTCTCGCACTCCACTCTCTTGCCCTCCCCACTCTCGCCCTCCCCTGTTTTGCCCTCTCCTCTCTCTCACTGCCATCTCTCTCCCTCTCCTTTCTCTCACCCTCCCCACTCTCTCACCCACCCCTCTCTCTCTCACCCTCCCCTCTCTCTCCTGCCGCACTCACACACTCCCCTCTCTCGCCCGCCCTTCTCTCTCACTCCTCCCTCTTGCCCTCCCCTCGCTCTCGCACTGCCATCTCTCTCACCCCCTTCTCTCTCCTGCCTTCCACTCTCTCTCCCTCCCCTCTCTCGCCCTCCCATCTCTCACCCTCCCCCTCACTCGCCCTCCCCTCTCTCTCACACCATCTTCTCTCTCTTCCTCCCCTCTTTCTCCCTCCTCTCTCTCTCCATTCCCTCTCTCACCGTCCCCGCTCCTGCCCTCCCCTCACACTCTCCCTCCCTCTGTCACCCTCCCATCTCTCGCCTTCCCCTCTGTCGCCCCCCACTCTCCCGCTTGCCTCTCTCTCGCACACCCCTCTCTCCCCCTCCCTCTCTCCTCTCCCCTCTCTCTTCCTCCAATCTCTCTCCCCTCTCTCTATCCCTACCGCTCTCCCACCCTCACACCCCTCTCCCTCTGTCACCCTCCTCCCTCTCTCGCCCTCCCCTCTCTCGCCATCCCCTCTTTCCCCTCCCCCTCTCTCCCTCCACTCTCTCACCCTCCCCTCTCTCGCCCACCCCCTCTCTCCCCTCCCTCTCTCCCCTCCCCCTCTCTTCCTCCACTTACTCTCTCCCTCCCCTCGCTCTCACCCTAACCCGCTCCCGCCCTCACACCTCTCTCCCTCTCTCCCTCTCTCACCCTCCCCTCTGTCGCCCTCCCCACTTTTGCCATCTCCTCTCTCCCCTCCCCTCTCTCTTCCTCCCCTCTCTTCCTCCCCTCTCTCCCTCCTTCTATCTCCCCTCTTCGCTCTCGTTTCCCCATCCCTCGTCCTCACACCTCTTTCGCCCTCCCCCTCTCCCTCTCCCGCCCTCCCCTCTCTTGCCCTCCCCCTCTCTTCCCCTCCCCTCTATTCCCTCCCCTCTCTCTTCCTCCATGCCCTTTCCCCCTCCTCTCTCTCAGCCTCCCCTCTCTCGCCCTCCACTCTCTATCCCTCCCCATTTTCGCCCCCTCCTCTCTCTCACCCTCCCCTCTCTCACCCTCCCTGCTCCTGCCCTCCTCCCTCTCTCTCCCTCTCCTCTCTCTAGCCCTACCCCACTCCCGCCCTCACACCTCTCTCCCTCTCTCGCCCTCCCCGCTTTCTCCGTCCTCTCTCTCACCCTCCCCATGCTCTCGCCCTGCCCTCTCTCTCACCATCTCCTCTTTCGTTTCCTCCCCTCTCTCTCCCCTCTCTCTCACTCTCCTCTATCTTTTTCTTGCCCACTCTTTCCCTCTCTCTCTCACCCCTTTTCTTCCTCCCTCGCTTCCTCTCGCTCTGTTTGTCTCCCTCTCTCTCTGTCTCATCTTCTTTTGCCCCCTCGTACACACACTCGCTCTCATCCCCTCACTCTCTCTCTCCCCACACTCTCTCTCTCGACCTCCCTCTCACACACTCTTCTCTCCTTCTTCCCCTTCCTCTCTCTCATCATCATCTCTCTTGCCCTTGCTCTCTCTCGTCCCCTCTCTCGCTCTCTTCTCTCTCTCTTGCCCCTTTCCCTCTCGTCCCGCTCTCTTTTCCCACCTCTATCTCTCTCTCTGTCCTCTCTTTTTCTCTCTCTGTCTCTCTCCTCTCTGATCTCTGTTGCCCTCTTTCCTCGCTCCTCTCTCTCTCAAGGTCTTGCCCCCTTTCTCCCTCTAGCTGTCTCTCTCTCTCTTCTCTCTCTCTGTCTCGTTCTCTCTCTTGCTCCCTCCCTCGCTCCTCTCTCAGTTTCACGCTTTCTCTTGCCCCTCTCATTATCTCCTCCGGTCTCCCTCTCTCTCTCTCTCTCTCTCTCTCTCTCTGTCCCTCACCCACCCTCTCTCTCTCTTGCCCCCTTCTCTCTGCCCGCTCTTTCACTCTCTCTCCCTGTTCTCTCACTCTCGATCCCCCTCCCTCAGTGTCTGTCTCTCCCCACCTCCCTCCGTTTCTCTTTGACTGAATCTTTCTCCGTGCTGTCCCTCCCTCCCTCCCTCTCTGATACACTCTGTCTCCCTGGTCCTTCCCTCTCCCTCTGAACGAAAGATTGGGGCAGGTTTGGGGGTGAGGCTGCTTGTGTGTGTTGGGGGTTGGTGTGTTGGGGTGACATGTAGGAGGAAGGGAAAATGGGGTAGAGACGGCATTGCACGTGGGAGACCGAGACGGCGGGAGAGAGATAGAGTGAGGGGGAGGGAGAGAGGGAAGAATGGATGCAGGTGGAGAAACCGGGTTTGGGGATGCATGCGAGAGAGAGAGGGACGAGTGAGAGTGAAGGGGGGAGGTGGTGGCAGAGAGACAGACGGAGAGAAATGAGGAGAAAGAGTGGGAGTGAGAAACGAGGAGAGGAAATGGGGAGTCCAGGTTGGAGGGGGGACGACAGAGGGAGTTAAACCCAGCTCCTGAGCTCAGGGCGCGGTGCCCTCCCCTTTCCTGAGGACCAGGACTTGGGGCTGAGTCTGTCTCTTTCCAGCTCAGCTTCTCCAACACAAAGACACACAACAACATCAGTCACTCTGCTGCTCAGCACGGTTTAATCAACAATTTTATTGGTTACAAATGGAAGTGATGGATACAGTCAGTGGGATGGTGCCTTTTCTCACTGGCCCCTGAGTTGTGAGAAACATTGAAATGTTTCCCTGTAACCCCCCTGCAGGATAAGGATGGACAAACCAGCGCTACCCTCAGTCTGTTACCATAGCGACAGGCTGCTCCATCGCTGAAACACTGATCTGAAATGAGAAAATCCCGGATGGTGTGATTAATGAGGGAATTTGATGGATGGATGGATTTGGGTGAAGGGATATTTCAGCACATTCTTCAGCTGCTGCCTGAACTTAGTCTGGGTCACGGCATAAATCGCAGTGTTTGTGCAGCAACTGAGGAGCTGCAGCATGAAGCCCAATTCCTGCACAAAGGGATTGAGAGACACAAACTTATACCCAAACTCGTGCATCCGGCTCCATATAGAATACAGCATTAACGTTGACCATAACAGGATGAAATTGACCGAGATCACAAACAGTAAAATGATGGATTTTTTTCGGTTTCTCATTTCAGTGTCAGACTGAGCGTCCCCATTTGTGTGAGCGTGGAGTCTCCTGCGGGCTCTGCTGGTCACTAAAATGTGTCTGACAGTGAGAACATTGAGCAGCAGAATCAGGAGAAATGGGACACACGGGGTTAAAATGTTGTGGAGGAACTCGATTGTGACCCAGACACTGGAGACTAGAACAGCGGCTGTTAGATCACAAAACCAGGGCTCGTTCATCAGCCAATACCGAGCCTTGAGCATAAAATACCAGGAAATGTTCTTTAAACAGCTCAGCACAGTCACTGCTCCCAGAACCACAGCCGCCGTTTTCTCACTGCAATATTTACTTTTCAGCTTCAGGCAACAAATGGCCACAAACCGATCAAAGGTGAAAGTGACGGTGAACCAGACAGAACAGTCAGTGGCTGCATAAAGCAGGACGGCGTGGATATTACACACGGGGACGGAGTATATCAGGAAATAAAACTGTTCCTGATAAACAATGGGAATGTGTCTCAGGATCAGGTCGAGGATAATGACCAGGAGATCCGCCGCTGCCATGGCCCCCAGGTAACGTCTGACACATGGAGACAATCCACAATCTTTATAAAGCAGGACGTAGATGGTCACTACGTTAACTGTGAGGAAGGAAAACAAACCCATTATCCATCAGCCTGGAGGCAAACGGACCCGTTTCATCGGGGACCCAGTGAGATTTTCAAATGTGTCCATGTATTCAGGGATTTATTAAAATAATTGGAGCTGGAGTAACAAATGGGAGGGTAGGAATTACTGACAAAAATGTGACATAAACCACAAGAAACCCTCCCTACCCAAACACACAGAGACACCTCCATAAGGACAGATGGTTTCTAGAACATTCCCACACACTCGATCACTCAAGAGCAGACACAGTTCACTTCTTCCCAGTTCCTAATACGGAAGGTGGAAACGTTACTGTCCTGAAGGATTCTCTCCCAGTTTCCTGAAGACAAATGGAGCTTGAGAATTTCTGTATTTTGGTCTAAATTGTGGTCGATCCTGTGTCGTGGAGAAATGTAAACGCAGGAAAAACGTATTCACCCCTTTAACTGCCTGAGGGGACTTCGGAACAGTGTCTCCTTCTCCCTGGAACGGGATCTCTTCCCCCGGGATCTTATCATTTGTTCAATTCACTGACGTCCGGCCATTCACAAACAATGTCGGGGACAGAACGTTCCGGGGACTGTCAGTTATAGAATGTCAGGGACAGAACGTTCCGGGGAATGTCAATTATAGAATGTCAGGGACAGAACGTTCCGGGGAATGTCAGTTATAGAATGTCGGGGACAGAACGTTCCGGGGAATGTCAGTTATCGAATGTCGGGGACAGAACGTTCCGGGGAATGTCAGTTATAGAATGTCGGGGACAGAACGTTCTGGGGAATGTCAGTTATCGAATGTCGGGGACAGAACGTTCCGGGGAATGTCAGTTATAGAATGTCGGGGACAGAACGTTCCGGGGAATGTCAGTTATCGAATGTCCGGGACAGAACGTTCCGGGGAATGTCAGTTATAGAATGTAAGGGATAGAACGTTCCGGGAACACCTTGACCTTTCCATCATCTTTCCCCCCCTCCCCACCCAACAACATGACCTACTGTGCCTGGACACACTGTAACATTAATGGGGTGAGAGACGGAGGGTCCAATCACAGGAATGGGAACTAAAGGCATTGCCAGATCAGCTGAAATGGTTAGATATACCACATTCTCGATCCACCGCACAGAACCAGCCCAGACACCATAAACCCAGAGGAGATATCTGTTCACCAGGGAACACGGTGTAGACCAGGCCAGTGTTCTGCTCAGTATAACCCAGTAATGTGTCCAGAGTGGAACAGTGTGCAGTCCAGATCAGAACATTGATCGATAAACCAAGTCCAAATATATTTGTCCAGCACGGGAGCTGTGCAGACCACAGCAGTGCATTGATCTATAAACCCGGAATAGATATCTGTCCAGCACTGAGAGCTGTGCAGACCACAGCAGGGCACTAATGTGTGAACCTGAAACAAATATCCATCCAGCATAAGGAGCTACACAAACCATATCATTGCATTATCTATAAACCTCAACCAGATAGTCTGACCAGAAACGTGCAGTGATCACCCATGAATTAATCTGTAAGCAAGGAGCAGTTACCCTCCCAGCATGTAGGACTGTGTACACCACCCCAGTGCATTGAAGTGTAACCCAGGAGCAGTTACCCTCCCAGCATGTAGGACTTTGTACACCAACCCAGTGCATTGACCTCTGAACCAGGAGCACTTACCCTCCCAGCATGTAGAGCTGAGTATCCCACCCCAGTGCATTGATCTGTAAACCAGGAGAAGTTACCCTCCCCGCTGTGTACCTCACCCAATGGATTGATGCGTAAACCAGGAGCAGTTACCTCCCTGCATGTAAGACTACGTACCCCACCCCAGGGCATTGCTCAGTGACACTGTGTTATATCCCTGCCCAGCGTGGGGAACATAGCAGCCCATGCTGGAAGTGACAGGATGTGCAGCTCACACCCATTTACAGGTCCATCTCTCCATTGTGCCCTGACAAGGGGGTGCTGTGTGTGTGAACATCACTGCCAGAGAGAGATGGTGAGGGAATCAGTTTAAATATCACCACATGGGAGGGGTTTGGGAAATAGACAGAGAGGGGGAGACTGAGAGACAGTGTCATGGATGGATGTGTTCCCAGGTTTCAGAATGCTGAAATGTAGACACTGCGATAGCATCCTATAACATGATCCTGTCTTCCCAGGAAAGATGGGAAAAAGGGATATTGGTGTGAAGTCAGATGATCATTTGTTGTGCATCTTTGTAACTGCAATTAGTTTCAGCCGAATTGATGACGCATTGGGCAGATTCTAACAATCTTTGTTTGATTTTCCTTGAGTGTGACAGAGCGTTCGTCCTCACGAGGCTGAGCTAGTTTCCTGGTGCTATCGTATCGGACTCACCTCATTAACTACCCAGCCCATCCCATGGTGTCCCTCTCATTCAATACCAGCCCTATTCTCCCACCCATCTTGGCTGGAGGTACTCACCATCGCCTGGGTGCCCCGGGATATTCCATGACCCTTGACACAGGTGCCATCTTTAAAAGGCCTAGGGGCACACGGTTGAGCTTTCTCAGTTTGGAGCTGCCCTGCACAGTTTACCCCGAGCATGGCAGATAAGGGGCAATTACACCACGGTTTGTCGACAGGGGCACAGAGGGCCTGGTGGATGGGCTAGTACAGAGGGGGACCATTCTCTTCCCAGAGAGGGCTACATCACCAGACCCACCGAGCTTGGTCTGGGCTCACAAACCAGCTCAGTGCAGTATTTGAGGTCTGAAGAAATGTCCAGCAATTCAGGACAAGCATCAATAACCTTCCCCACTCTGTCAGGATAAGGGTCACCATATTCTCTTTGCTCCCTCACACTCACTGTATATCTGTTATAGCACCGACCCCCGAACAAGGCTCATGCTCCACCACGCTCACTGTCACATGGTGAGCCTACTCTCTCTGTCTCTGTCTCTCTGTCTCTCTCTCCCTCTCTCTCCCCCCCCCCCCCTCCACTTCATCCCCAAACTAATTAGACTGCATGGATACAACACTGTGGACTGACTCCCTCCGGACACCTCACCACGACCCCCTCCCCACCTAACTAATACTAACAGGGGGACCACCCACGCCCACCCTCACCCCCTCCCTCCCTTCGTCCTATTCCAGGAGAAACAGCCTGGAATAGGACAGAAATGGCCAAGCCGGGTGGTGGAGTGCCCGATATCCGTTCCCTCACCACCCCCCCCCACCCTCCCCGCCATGTAGGGAGGATCCTGGTACGAGCTGGAGAGGACCGGGACGTCTCGTGTAGAGATTCTGATACATCCGTGTCCCACCGACCGAGTAAGGAGCAATGTTCAGTGAAAGGTAATTCTCACTTTAAACCCACTGGCAGCTCCGTTTCCCCCCAGCACAACTTAGAAGCCATGGCCCTGATGCCATCTCCCTTTTGTGTCGAGCTGGTACAAATGGAATCCCCACGGTCTCGGTGGGCTGGAGGGTGGGCTCACAACACATCGTCACCACCACCTCCCAGGAAGGAAGCACCGAGACTCCCTCCTACACCTCCCCCTATAAACAGCTCAGATACTGAAACTAATCTGTTATAGTCACTGCTCTCCCCATTTGTTCTGATATCTTCAACAATCTGTGCTCATATACACCCAGAGCCCGCTACTCCTGCAGCCCCTTTATAATGGCACAGCCTGTTTTAAACTGTCTTTCATTTCCTTTCCTACCAAAGTGCATCACCTCAAACTGCTCTGCACTGATCCCCATCTGCCATAAACCCGAACACTACACCAACGTGTCACTGTCCTGTTAGAGTTCCACACTCTCCTCCATAGACTTCAGAGTTCTTCCAGGTTCGGTGTCATCTACAAACACTGAGATTGTTATAGCCTCACAGTTCCCATGCACCAACTGAAATCCTGCCCCACATACACGAGTGTGAGCAAGTGAAATACTGATATATTCCCATGGACGGAGTCGAATAATGACATACTGTCAATGGAGCAACAAAAGTTCTGAAACATACGAGACAGAGGAGATGAAATATTGACAAACCACAGAGCAAGAGAAATCCGGATAGGATCTACTTATCGATATTCATCAGGGTATAATGTGATGAAGTTGAAAGTGTGTATTGTACCTTTAAGAGAGAGGGAATGCTGTTCTGAACTGAGAGCTTACAATCACCTGTGGTATGAGAGGGTGGCAGACCCAGAAACAGTATATTGCTATAGAGCTGGAGTCGGGTAATAGGCAGTTAAGAGATAGAGGGTCCCAGAGTTGTGAATAGTTGATGTAAAATGTTCACTTCCAGAGTCAAAAAAATAAATTGATGTTTTTATTTAAACAGTGGAATTTGGCAGATCTGTCCCTCATACTTTAACAGTGTACGAGGCGAATTGAGTATTTCTTTATATTTCATTCAAGTTCCCAGATGAGCTTCACGCCGTGCCCTAACCATCCCCGTGTGTGTATCTGTGTGTCTCTGTGTGGGGCAGGCCTGGCTGTCTCTGTGGTGCTTAAAGTATGCAATGCCACCCTCTGCTGGCCTCCACACGCCACTGCACAGGCATTGATAGAGGGTGAAAACCAATAGGAATACATTCAGAGAAGGGGAGGGAGAGGGCAGCTGCTCACAGCACTATCCAAACTGATGTCTTACCCATGTACTGATCTAAATGTCATTTAAACGTTGTAACTGTCCCTGCTTTCACCACTTCCTCTGGAAGTTCATTCCACACACAAGCCAGCTTCTATCTAAAATAATTACCTCTCATGACTTTTGTAAATCTTTTTCCTCGCACCTTAAAATATCCCTCAGTTTTGAATCCCCAAATCTCGGGAAAAGACATCGGCCCTTCAACTTGTCTGTACCCCTCACGATTTTATAAATCTCTGTAAAGTTACCAATTAATCTCATACTGTCCAGTGAAAAAAGTCCCAGCCTATCCAGCCTCTCCTTATAGCTCACTCCCTCCATTCCCAGCAACATCCAGGTTAATCTCTTCTGAACCCTCTCCAGTTTAATAATATCAAGGTCAATAATATCAAAGTGAATAGTCAAGGTGTTTTCTCAGGGTCTGGGGAGTCCAAAACTAGATAACATAGTTTTAAGGTGGGAGGGGAAAATTTAAAAGAGACCTAAGGGGCAGCTTTTTCACCCAGAGGGTGGTGTGTCTATGGAATGAGCGGGCAGGGTGACCAATCTGGACACAGTATTCCAGAAGAAGTCTCACCAATGGCCTGTACAACCTGAACATGACGTCCCAATTCCAATACTCAAAGGTCTGACCTATGAAGACAAGCGTGTTAAACACCTTCTTAACCACACTGTCTATATGAGAAGAAAATTTTAAAGAATTTTACCTGACGGCCTAGGTCTCTGTCCTACAACACTGCCAAAGGCCCTGCTTTTAATTGTATAGGCACTACTCTTGTTTGATTTGCCAATCCAATACCTCGCATTAATCCAAACTAAACTCCATCTGCCACCCCTCAGCCCAGTGTGTGATATTACTGCCGCCTCCCCCTCCCCCTTCAATTTTAAAATGCCCATTCCCCTCTCCAGGAGACCTGCACACTCCGGCCTTGATTTTCACAAAGACCATGAGCTTGGTTTGCCTTGTGTGGTTAGGGGGAGGAGGGACAGATTGCAGATGCAGTCAGTGGGGAGGAGAGGCTGGACAGTTATCACCGGCCAGGAAGAGGGGAGTCACACTTTAGAGTTGGGTAAGAGTGATCGGTGTTTTGTGACCAGAAATTAAGCTCTTCCTTCGTCTCTGGTGTTCAGTAATAAATATCCATTTGGGACCGTCATTGGGCAGAGTGTGTCTACAGGATTTCTTTCCCTAATATTGTAGACTACAGATAATAGCGATTAATCAATGGCATAGCACTTCACTCAATATCCTACAGTTGAGAAAAAATATCTTTCATTTGTTTAACAATACAAAGTGTTTTTTGTAATTCAGTAACGGTAACCTGATTATAATAAATCCACATCGAACTGAAAGTGGGCACTAAAATATGACCCAAAATCTGGGTATAGTAGTGTCGTGGGTAGTGTTCCTGTCTCTGAGCCAGAGCTCTGGATTTGATTCCAATTCCTGAACTTGTGTGGTAGTGTTCCTAGCTCTGGACTATAAGGCCTGGATTTAAGTTCTGCCTGTTGCAGAGGTATGTCACGTCATGCCAGAACAGGCTGATGAACAAACACACAGGAGAATACTGTTACAGCTTTATGGGTATTGCTGAGTGATGCTAGTATCCCTACCTCTGAGCACAAAGGTCTCGGTGTAAATCCCACAGAAGTGTCTCATGATACATCTGAACAAACTGATTAAAATGGATTTAGAATTGTGACTTGATAGATAAGGAAGCGGTGTCAGTATTGAATTTCAGAATTTAGGCCCAGGATGACTGAAAGTACAGCCATTCGTGTTGATTGAAGTCACATTTCACAGCAGTAAAGGTTTATCAATTCAGAATGGTCATGGATAGGGTGAGTATGTCAGGGTTTGTCCCCAGGTGAGGGGCGTCCAAAACTAGAGGGCATTGTTTGAAAGTGAGAGGGGAAAGGTTTTCATGAGGCCTAAAGGGCACCTTTTCACACAGAGGATAGTGTGTGTATGGAATGAGCTGCCAGAGGAAGTGGTGGAGGCTGGTACAACGACATCATGTAAAAGGCATCTGGATGCTGACAGGCCTGCCAAGCTCTTCCAGCAATTTCTGCATTTTTTAAAAAAATGCAGTCATTTTAACACAGGTATTCTGAATAAATTAAATATTTTATTTTTTAATGACGCAGGGCCATGTAAAGATATTTCAAATCAGTCGAGACCATTTTCTGCTAAGGGTATGGCTCTGTGCATGACAGCAGCAAAGATGCACCTACATGGAACAGGGAATGTGATGGAGACATAGTTTGGACAATGTACAAGGAGACCTCGCATGGTCCAGTTTGGGAGAGGATGACATTACTGTGTGATTCAGCTCAGAGAGGGAGAAAATGTAATCTGCCTGAGAAGGAACGGCCTATTGCACTCTCTCTCCTTCATTGTTCCTCATCACAGCAATGTGTGCGAGCTAAAAAGAAAACTCTACAGTCATTGTTACTTTTATGGAATCCCTGCAGTGTTGAAACAGGCCCTTCGGCCCAATAACTCCATACCAACCTTTCCAACCCATTTCCCTATATTTGCCCCTGACTAATGCACCTAACCTAGAATTCCCTGAACACTACAGACAATTTAGCATGACCAATCCACCGAACCTACACAGTTTATGGTAGGAAACTGGATCACCCATTAGAAGCTCACACAGACAAGGGGAGAATGTGCAAACTCCACACAGACAGTCACCCAAGGCTGGAATCGAACCCAATTCCCTGGTGCTGTGAGGCACCAGTGCTGCCCAACGTGCTACCCTTTGGGTGATCACGACCGGAATTCACTGGAATCTCCTCAGTGCCTAAAGCAAAGGGAATTCAGCCAAATCCAAACTCTCCCAGGATAAAATCCCATTGCTAGCAGCTGTGTGAGTACAATATCTTCAGAAGCAGAATAACGTTTTGGACAATCTCAATTTTTACTTTTGTCATAAGTTCCAATAATATCTGGACAAAGTTCTTTCAAACTAAATTGCAGAAATTCTGTTAATCTGTGTGTGTTTGTGTATGTGTGTTTGCATGTGTGTGTTTGTCTGTGTGTATCGTGTGCGTTTGTTTGTGTGTGTGTGTTTAGAAAGGGAAATATTAGACCATAAGACATAGGAGTGGAAATAAGGCCATTCGGCCCATCGAGTCCACTCAGCCATTTAATCATGGCAAATGGGCATTTCAACTCCACTTCCCCGCATTCTCCCTGTAGCCCTTAATTCCTTTGCCATTCATCTTTCCACCATAGTTTGAGTAACATTGCTCTTGATCATAAACATGCTGTTTCAGCTGATTAAAGAAACTAGCCTGACTTGTTCCTAAAATTGACCCTGACCCAGTCTGTGACCGATATCATCGGCCATATCACTAACCGGGTTACATTTAATATTTGTTGTGAGCAGTAGATGAGTGGGACTAGAAAAGGAAACAGTGACCCCAAAAGCCGGGGAACCATAGACCGATGAGCCTGATGTCAGTGGTGGGTAAGTTGTTGGAGGGGATTCTGAGGGTTAGCATTCACATACATTTGGGAAGGCAAGGTCTGATCGAGGTAGACAACGTGGCATGCCTCATTAATTTGGTTGTGTTTTTTGAAGAGGTGACAAAGAAGATTGATGAAGCCAGTTTGCTAGACGTTGTCTATATGTACTTCAGCAAGGTGTTCATTTAAAGAACAAAGAGCAAAGAAAATTTACCGCCCAGGAACAGGCCCTTCACCCTCCAAGCCTGAGCCGATCGAAATGTACTGTCTAAATCTGTCGGTCAATTCCTAAGCATCTGTATCCCTCTGCTCCCCACCTACTCATGTATCTGTCCAGATGGATCTTAAATGAATCAACCGTGCCTGCCTCTGCCACCTCTGCTGGCAACATGTTCCAAATGCCCACCACCCTCTGTGTGAAGTACCTACCACGTGTATCCCCCTTAAACTTTCAACCTCTCACTTTGAAAGCACGACCTCTCGTTATTGAATCCTTCACCCTGGGAAAAAGCTCGTCTCTATCCACCCTGGCTATACCCTTCATGATTTTGTAAACCTCAATCAGGTCCCCCCTCAATCTCCTTTTTTCTAGTGAAAATAAACCTAACCTACTCAGCCTCTCTTCATAGCTAGTATTTCATTCTGATTGGTAGACAGATGAGTAAGGATCGGTCACAAGGGATACAGAGGAAGCTAGTCACAATTGGCTTGAAGGAAGAGGGATATTTTTCATACTGGAGGCTTGTGAGCAGCAGTGTGCTGTAAGAATCAGTACTGAGTTCACTGCATTTCATCATTTATGTAAAGGATTTGGATGTGAATATTGGGGTCATAGTTACTAAGGTTACAGATTACATCAGAAAGGTGGTGTAGTAGATTATCTCAGAGTATAATGAGACCACAATTAGATGGGACAAAGGGGCAAGGAGTAATAGATGACGTTTAATTAAGATAAATACGAGGTTTTGTATTTTCGGAAGGCAAATCAGGGCAGTAATTATACACTTACTTTTCAGGTCCTGGGGCGTGTTGTGGAACAAATGGACAGAGGGCTGCAGGTGCATAGTTCCTTGAAAGTGGAGTTGCAGGTAGACAGTGTGGGACAGAACACATTTGGCACATTTGACTTAATCAGTCGAAGCATTGAGTACAGGAGTTGTAGTGGTATGTTGTATCTGTACAGGATGTTGGTGAGGCCACTTTAAGAATACTGCGCACAACTCGATTGTCTGCAGAAAAGATTTACACAGATGTCCCAGGACTGGAGGGTTTGAGCTTTAGGGAGAGGTTGATTAGGTTGAGGTGTTTCCCCCTGGAGTGTCAGAGGCTGAGGGGTGACATTATAGAGGTTTTTAAAATCATCAGGTACATAGATATTCTGAATAGCCACGTTCTGCTCCCCAGAATAGGGGAGTCCAGAACAGGAGTGCATAGGTTGAAGGTGAGAGGGCGAATGATTTCGAAGAGACCTGAAGGTAAATGTTTCACACAGAGATTGGTGTGTTTACAGAAAGTGCTGTCAGAGGAAGTGGTGAAGGTGGCTACAATCGCACATTTAAAAAGTATCTGAAAGAGGAGGGATATTTGCCAAATATTGGCAAATGGGACTGGATCAGATTTGATATCCGATCGGAGTGAACAGATTGGACTAACGGGTCTGTTTCCATTCTGCATGACTCTCTGACTCTCTAACTCTCTAAGCGGGATGATGAATAATTCTGAAAGGTTCTTTCAAGTCTGAATTCTCTTCACTGGAAGTTTATCGTGTCTCTATGTTCACATTGATTGAAAGCTGCATTAGTTAAATATTTGACAGAGAAGTGAGTCATGCATAATGGGATGGAGACAGTAAAGTGGGGCTGAGACCCCCAACCTGAACAGCCACAATCTAAGGGCCTGGTGGAGAAGGGTCAAAGTATCTAATGACCCACTCCTGCTTCTCAGTCCCATGTTCCTGTGTTCCATTCAGCCCCTCAAACCTGCTAGACAGGAGCAGTTGGAGGCCACTGACTCCAATAACCTGTTACACAGAAACACAGGAGACCATTCAGTCCTTCAAGACTGTCACACGTTTTGATGTGATTTGGGAAACGTAATTGGAAAATCCAGGCTGGGTATGAAAGAGGCCTCTCATCTCTTTTTACAGAGCTTCCCCTCTCTGCAACTTATGCTCCATTTGTTGGTCATGTTGTAGACCCAGATTCACTGTGAATACAGCCCCCATATCTCACACAGCGATGGCTCACAAAATCTTCTGGTCTCCCTGACTGTAACATTCAATAACAGACATCCATGAAAATAATACCCACTGACTCTCCAATAACAGAATGTGAGAACATCAGAAACAGGGGCAGGTCGTTCACTCCCTAAGCCTGCCTTGCCCTTCACTAAGATCATGACTGATCTGCTCTCGGTCTGAAATCCTCTTTCATACCCAATTCAACATTGCCCTCACCTCTCTGACAGATCAATATCCATCTACCTCCTCTTCAAATACTTTCAGTCAACTTGCTCCCCGAACACTCTTGAGAAGAGAAATCCTGACATTCAATCCCACCTGTTTGAAGAAAACACTTGCTGCTCCAATATCATGGTTTATTGATGTAAACAAAAGAGGTTGAGACAAGGGTTCAGGTAAAAATGACTGGCCCCGATATCAAGGCAGTGGTTGATTTCTGTTGACATCAAGGAGCTGAACAAAACTGGACTTAATGGGAATCAGAGTAACCTCTCCAGTGTTTGGGGTCAAACATGGCACAAAGGAAGATGTTCATCATCTCAGACCTGGGGCAGCTCTGTGGGAGATCCTCAGGGTAGCTTCCTCTTCACAAACAGCTTCAACTGCTTCCTCAATGTCTCCCCTCCCCACCCTCCCCACCATAAGATCAGAAGTGGGGATGGTCAGTGAAGATTCCACAATGTTCAGAACGTTTTGTCCCCCGTCAGCTCCTAAACTGGCCTGTGTCCATGAGCAGCAAGACCCACTCCATTGAGAGTTGTGCTATCAACGTGTCTGTAACATTCATGTAACAGCACTGCCTGACACTGCACATTGCCACAGTAAAACAAGAGTTCATTCAGCACCTCACGCTGGTTTCACAGGAATACGAGGAAGTCATCCAGCCCATTGACATTATTGGAGAAGAACAGGGACAGCCCATTCAGTGCCTCTACCTTATTACTCAGGAAGAGAAGGAGTTTAGTGTGATGGATCATACCAGAGCCCTCGAAAATATTTGAAGGCAATAGCCTAGACTCTAATGTTTTCTTATTTTAAGGAAATGTAAAGTGTCTGTTCAGATGCAATGTGACAGGTCAACCGACTCGGTGTGAAGCAAAACACCATTTACTTAAACACGAAAGATAAAATGAAACCAAAGAAAGAGGAATCTAGAATAACTTAATTCTATTAGCCAAGTTAACAGAATAATAGATCGTGGAACGATTACTAATGAACTGTTCCAATATAGGAAACTCCCATAAACACAGCCCTTGGCAAAAAGGAATATTCAGACACAGATTGTCACAAACATTTCTCCAATCCAGGAATTAAAAACAGTATCAAGAGAAAATTCAGAGAGAGTAGCAGCCAGGAGACATTTCCTGAAGCTTTCAACTCCGTGGAGACCCCAATAGATTCTGATGTTACTGAGAAACCAAAACCCAGAGATTCTAATCTGTGAGAGCTGGCCACACCCATTCAGGCCGCATTAAAATAAACCTAAGGCCTCCCTCGTTGTTTACTCAAGTGGTTATAACTAACCAGCTTGGTAACGGTCGTTCAATCACTCTCTTAAAAGAAACCAGGACAAAATAACCTCTTAAAGCTGCAGCATCATCACACTTGTCAGTACATCGAGCTGTCAAACAGGAACCAGGGGTAACCCAATCAGGCCCTTGGCCCTGTCCAATCGGACGAGGAAGAAGCCATTCAGCCCCTTCAGTCACTTTCACAGGAACAGTTAGAGGCCATTCCCCCCTCAACGTACTAACACAGGGATAGAATGAGGTAATTGATGCTGATTCCTGATGAATGGCTCATGCCCGAAACATCGATTCTCCTGCTGTGCTTTTCCAGCAATCCACTCTCTACTCTGATCTCCAGCATCGGCAGTACTCACTGTCTCCTAACTGATGCTCTAACATGATGAACAAGTGGAGCAGAGGCTGCACAGACAGACTGCTCCACGTTGTTCCTCCTGGCTCCGTTGCTTATGATACACATGTGGGACTTTAACGTGGTTTTCTAGTGGTGAGCAGGGAAGCCATATGTCTTGTGTGAAGTCTCAAGAAGGCACCTTCCATCTCTGAGAAGCCAGCCTGGTGTTCTCTATGTAGGGTGGAAGCTGGTGGGAATGGCTACCTGTTTCAGATGGAAGGTATTGTGGCTGCTTTGGGGATTGTGAACAACATAACGTTCAGTACAGGGTTCACACGCCAACTGCCCAATAACATGGGGAGAGTTCGTAAAGGCATATAAACTATTAGGAAAGTCACGTTAGACTGATGAATGGACTCTCTAAGTTCAAATAATGGTGGTCTCCTTCATGTTGATCTTGGCTAGTGCACGTCCTGTTCAGTGTATCCTGTATGCCTTACTCTGTCCAAGCCTATTTCCACCCTATGATCTGCCTGGCCATGCTTACTATGATCTGTCTCCACTGCTCATACATAAAGTGTTTCCCTGTACTGAGGTACACGTGACATAAATCAAACCAATCAATCCTGGGTAAAGTATGGAATTTCTCTCCCTGTTAATGTCTTTTTTGGAAATAAGTGATCGCTCCAACTCCTCGTGTTTCAGCATTAACATTTCTTCGTCTCTCACAGATCTACAGATTAAACACTCAGCTTCTTTACTCTCATCCTCATGTTACCATCACCCGTGTCCGTGGTAAGGAGATCATTCCTTATAAAGGTGATCAAATCTGTAGGGAATGCCCCAACTGCTCTCTCAGCAAGGCTCTAGAACAGCAGGAAGATGGCTTTACTTATGTACACCAATTATCTTACAATGAAGAACAGCATACCATTGACTGCACCCATTACTTACACAGGGTTGATTTGGAGCAGTTAGCATAGACTTGTGATTGGGAGATCATGCTTCCCAAGTTTGTTAGAGTTCTTTAATGAAGTGACCAAGAAGGTTGATGAGGACAGAGCGGTAGACATAGTCTCTATGGATTTCAGTAAGGCCTTTCAATAAAGTTCCACCTGGCAGGCTGCTTTGGAAGATTCCATCACGTGGAATGCTGGGGGAACTGACCAATTGGTTACACAGTTGGTTTGATCGTAGGAAGCAGAGGGTTTAGTGGCAGAATGCTTGTCAGACTGAAGGCTGGGTCCACTGCTGTTTGTTATCTATGATTTGGTTAAGAACGTACAAGGCAGGATTAGCAAGTTTGCAGGTGACACTAAAATAAGTGGGAGCATGATCAGTGAGGAATTTTATCAGAAATTGCAGCAGGACCTTAATCAGTTGGGGAAGTGGGCCGAGAAATGGCAAATGGAATTTAATATAGATGCGTGACGTCTCACATTTTGGAAACTCAATTCAAGATAGGAGTTTCATGGTGAATGGGAGGGCCTTAAGGGGTGTAGTGGGCAGAGAGACCTTGGGGTTCAGGTACACAGTTCCCTGAGAGTGGAGTCGAACACTGGGACAACACTACTATTATAGGACAAGCCAAACAGAAAACAGCCAGGGAATTCCTAGAGGCATGACACTCATCCACAGATTTTATCAACAAACACATCGACCTGGACCCAATATACCGACCACTGCAGCGGACAGCTGGAACTGACAACCGGAATCGGCAGAGACAAATCACTATATATGCCGGAGGAAACATCACAAAAGCGCTTCACAGGAGGCTCCCAAGCACTGAGGATATCACCTCGACAGGGGATGAAACGTCTGCAACACAAATTCCCAACTCGGCGAACAGAACCACAACAATGAGCACCCAAGCTACAAATCTTTGCACAAACTTTCTGCACACCAATAAAACATTGGAATAAGTTAAATCTTATCTACACTTTTTCCATAAAATCCGTGATAACACATCTGCTATCACATTTTAAGATCCACAGCATGTACATTTTGTAAGTTTAAAGTCAGTAAGATAAGACTCGAATGAAATACTCTCATATTCTGGTCTTTAAACATTCCAAAAAGGTGCGAGAGGTTTGTCTTTGCCCACAACCATCTCTGCCAATTTGTTTGTCACATAAACATTAAAAATTGTCACGCCAGTGCCAAACTTAATCATTCTTGTTCAATAATGGAGGTTTTGTTTTTTTTTAATGGTGGATATTGAGTTTTTTCAACAACTAGCCAAATAGCCATTCAATTCCATCATCATCTTTCTGTATCAATACATCTCCGACCCCGATATCCCGAGCATCAAACACAATTTTCAAAGGGTTTCAAAATATTTGGTGTCGCTAAACCTGATGCGGTGATTAATCCTGCTTTAAAATTCTCAAATGCCTCCTGGCATTGTTCTGTCCACCATAATTCTGTGTTCTTCTTTAATAAATCCATCAGTGGTGCCAATACGCTGCTGAAGTTTGGAACAAACTTCTGATAGAATCCTCTCCCTTCCAAAAATCGGACTTTCTTCGAGGATGGTCGTGGAAATTCCTCAAAGCCCTTCTTCTTTGTGTTCCATGGGGTCAACCTCCCATGTCCAATGGAATGTCCCAACAATGTCACATCTGCCTTAGCGAATTCTATTATCTTTAAATTTCTTTCCAAGTTTGCTTCTTGTAATCGTTCAACATGCTCTGCCAACTGTAACATGTGAGCTTTCAATCACCTGCTAAAGATCACTACTTCATACAGATAAACTACACAATTTGTTCATCTGGCCACAATTCTATTCCTGAGTCTTAATTGTGGCTGGTTCATTATTCATCCATACGAAATACTCGATAAAGTTTTTTGTCATCTCCAGTATCTTTACTAGATAGCTTAACAGATTCAACATGTTGTTTTAATTTGAAAGGGGCCACTAAACCTGGCTTTGAAGGGATTTCCTACCACTGGTAGCAATAATAAGACATTATCCCCACGGGAAATCCTCAAAGTTTCAGAGTTTTTAATCTGCCACCTGCTTCACTCTATGTTGTGCCCTTCAGATACTATTTAGCAAACTTATCTACTCCATCTACTCTCTCCGTCACCTCACACACATAATCCTAGTGTGAGATTTCCGACTTCGGTCCTGTCAATTTATATTTAATTAATTTCATTGACCTCTCACTTCACAAACGAATATTAACTCAAAGGAAGTATTTGGGGCTTCTCTAATTGCAAACAATATAATAGGACACCTTTATTCCAATCATTCGGGTAATCATAACAGTACGCTGTTAACATGGTCTTCAGCGTCTGATGCTAACTTTCCAAGGCTCCCTGGGATTCAGGATCTGACGCACTTGATTTAAACAGCTGCATGCCGAAGCTATCCATGACTTCCTTAAACAGCTGAGCAGTAAAATGAGATCTTTGGTCTGACTGAATCTTACTGCCTAGCCGACAGCGAGTAAAGAAAGCTACCAACCCCTCCACCTCCCTGTTTATCTTAACATTCCGTAATGGAATTGTCTCTGGAAATCTGGTGGACACATTCATTATGGTCAGAAAATATACTTTTCCACTTCTATTTTAGAAAGGGAAGCTACACAATTAAGCATAACCCACGTGAAATGTTCTGCGAATGCAGTAATTGGCACGAAAGGTGCTGGTTTTATTATTGCCTGTTACTTACCTCCATTTGGTATGTATGTCACGTACAAAAAAACATTAACAGCGTCCTTGTGCATTCCAGGCCACTAGAAATGCTTCTGTACCTTGGCCTGAGTCTTCTGTCCACCTAGGTGACCACCTGCAATTAGTTTATGTGCTAGCCATAACATTGTATACTACCGGTAACACAATACTACCGGTGCACTTCGGCCCATTTCCCTTCTGCACTAACCTATCGGGGTCTCCATTTTAATTTTAGGATTCTATCTTTAAGTTAATAACGTTCAACAATATATTCTGATTCCTTTTCCTTGTGTGTGCATGTGTATGTGTGTGTGAATGTGTGTGTATATATCTGTTGTAAGTCCATTAGCCTATCAGGACTAAACACCTCTGCCTGATCCTCTGCCTGTTCAGGTTTTTCCTGCACCGTTACATCAAACAGGGTGTCAGTTCACTGAGCATCAATTCATTTGTCTTTTTCGTTCGTTCTTCCTTCCTGCTGTAACTTATGACAGTGGGATCTTGTTACTACACACTCTGGAAAATTCCTGGGTATCTTTCTTTTAACACCCCAATTCCCTAGTCTTCCGTTGGCTTCTCCACCAAAAGGGGTGAGTCTCCAAACTCGCCTCCTGCTAAATCGTTCCCAAGAACAAACTGTATTCCGAGAACTGACACGCTGTTACTCACTGTCACTGTTACTTCCCCAACCTTGATTTGGCATTCCATCCTGATGTTACACAAGGGAATGCTTAATTTCTGGCCCCATTCTACAAATTAACACGCTCTTGATTAACATGCCAGAAAGATTGAAAACATTTTCCTCTTTTACTATTAGAGGGTGAGAGATAGTGAGGGCTGCAGATGCTGGAGATGAGAGTTGAATAGTGTAGGGCTGGAAAAGCACAGCAGGGTGGTGGCATCCAAGGGGCAGGAGAGTTGACGTTTCAGGCACAAGTCATTCATCAGGAAAGTTGGGGGTAAGGGAGGGGGAAGGGGCTGAGAAATAAATAGGAGGGTGGGGTGGAGCTGGGTGGAAGGGAGCTTGGAAGGTGATAGGTACATGCAGGTGGGTTGAGTTGGTGAGCAGTCGGAGAGGAGGGTGAAGTGGATAGATGGTAGGGCAGCTGGAAGCCTCAAACTGAACAGCATCAACGTTGACTTCACCAAATTCCAAATCTCCCTCCCAACCTCTCCCAGATCCAACCGTTCAACTTAGCACTGCCCTTTTGAACTGTCTTAATTGTCTATCTTCCTTCCCTCCTATCCACTCCACCCTCCCCTCCGACATATCTCTATCACTCCCACCTATGTCCTCGTATCGCCTTCCCAGTGACCCTCTCACCAGCCCAGCTCGTATCCTCGTATTTATCTTTCAGCCCCATTGTCCCCTCACCATATTCCTGACGATGGGTTTATGCCTGATATTCAAATGCTCTGCTGTTCGGATGCTGCCAGATCTTTTGTGCTTTTCCGGCCCCACACTATTCAGCTCTCATCTCCAGCATCTGCAGCCCTCACTTTCTCTCGGCCTCTAATAGTAAGAGATGAAAGTATTTTCACTCTTTCTGGCATGTTAATCTCTTCTGAACTATTAGAGACTGAGCAGATCCCGTATCTCACAAAATTATAACTTCTTGTCCTTCTCCCCCTGTTCTTTCTCAGTAAACTTTATCAACAGAGGCGAATTCTTTATAGGGATCAGGCCCTGCCTCCATACCCAGCCCTTGTCTAGGCTGTGCACTCTCCTGCAGCTCCTCGGCTCTACTTGGGGTCTCCTTTACCAGGTTCACTAATGTCACTGGCTTAAACTTTTTTTTCCACATCTTTCCCCAAAGTGCCTTCCGTCAACCCCCATCACTGTGTGTCCCAGCTTACTGCAGTGAAACCACCTTTTCTCAGTGCCCTTCTTAAACCATCGGCACTGTAATTTTCTGTGTTCCACACCCTTATAGTGAGAACACCTGAGGCTGTTCACCTCCTTTCAAACCTTTGGGCTTCTTTTTTCACCTGTGGTAAAGTATTATGCGCTACTGTTCACTTTGTAGTGTGTGATCTTCCTTTCTCCCAGTTCTGTCCCTCACAGGAGGAAAATCCTCCCAGAAGCTAAATTTCATCGCATGCATCAATACATATTTACCTGCCATTTCTGCCGCGTTTCTCACTTCTTGAACTTTCTGTTCATTCACATTAATTCTTACCATCTCTGGAAGTGAATGTTTAAACTTCTCCAGCAGAATAATCTGCCTTCAGGCCTCACAGGTCTTATCTATTTGTAAGGCTAGCACCCATCTATCAAAATGACTGTGGTTAATTCTTTCAAACTCAACATAAGTCTGACCTGGTTCCGTCTCTATTTTTATGAACCTCTGTCTATATGCTTCTAGTACCAATTCATAACCAATCAAAATAGCCAATTTGACATCTGCATAATCTCTTGACCCCTCATCTGACAGCGCTGCACATACCTCACCAGCTGTGCCCACCAGCTTAGTCTGAACGAGCATTATCCACAAGTTCAAAGACACACCATCTGCTGAGCCATTTTTTCAAATGAAATAAAAAAGGTTTTGACATTTTTCTCACCGAAATATGACAAGATATTAACATAGTTGCATACATCCCTACGTTCTCCCTTCGGTTCCATCCTGTTAATTTAACTTTCTTGTCTAATTCCCAACTTCTGAATTTCAAATTCTCTGCCTCTTTCTTTTTCCGCTCTCTCTGTCTTCTTTCTCTGTTTCCGTTTCTTTCTTTACCTTCTAACTACAGTTGCCATATTTGCAATTTAAATATTTTATAACTCTACTGCACTTGTCTGTTTCTCTGATACATCAAAGTGCTTGACCAACTCCATTATAATCTCTGGTTTCATTTTGTCCCTGTTTAAACCAAATTCCAACCTATTTGCTAATTCTAAAATATGTCCTGCTTTTTTTCTGTCTTTCTAAACTTTCTTAGCAATTTTGGGAACCTCTTTAGTAATGTTAAAAGCCATTTCTCTCACTTTTAATTTAACCAACCACCAGTAAACAAAATTAAACAAATTTTCCCTTCGGTTTTATTTGAAGATAAAAGTCACTAATTGCAATGAGTTGGAATTTGCTGGGACCTTCTGTACCACAAATCTGTTCAAGTCGGTCCAAATCCCACACGGCAAGGCCCCAAACTGTTATGACATCAATGTCGAGCCCCTCTGTTGATTAAAACCACACACCCAGAAAAGCTCACCTCACATCATAATCTGGTAATACCTGAGTGACAATAAGTTCCCAAATTCCACTAATAAAAGAAAAATAACAGTTTGTATGTATGCAAGTTAGCTTGCTGTGCTTGAAGGTGTGTTTTCAGATGTTTCGACACTATGACTAGGTAACATCATCAGTGAGAGTCTCCGCTGAAGTGCTGGTGGTATGTCGCACCTCTCTTTTTATAGGTCTTGGATTCTTAAGATGGGTGATGTCATTTTCGGTTCCTTTGTTTTACAAGAGAAGGTAGATGGATCTAAATTTATTGATGGACTTCTGGTCAGAATGCCATTCCTCTCAGAACGTCCTTGCGTGTCTTAGTATGTGTGTGCGTTGTCCCAATCAAAGTGGTGCCCTTCTTTGTCTGTATGTACGGAACATAGTGATAATGGGTCATGTCTTTTGGTGGCCAGTTGGTGTTCATGTATCCTGGTAACATGACAACAGGACCATTTCAGTGGCGGAAAAATGATTTTATATACACTGTTTAATGAATGTGTGTGTGCAGATATGTAACATTTTTCATATGTACACAACACATTCTAAATGAACAACGGAGACAGAGCCAACAAAAAGTGGTGCATATGATGTATAAAATTTATAAAACATTAAAACATCATTTGATTTTCATCTAAAATGATATGTTCCCCTTCTCTCAACGTTCCCTCCTTTTCTGGAATCCTCTACTCCAATCTCTCATTCTTATCAGGATGTGCGTTATAAATTCTTGCTTTTCATGTCTCAACTTATTTCAGTTAATCCCCTCTCTACCAGAATTAAATATATTGGCCTGTTGGGTTCTTTTCAAAGCTAGTGTCTGTCATATTATTGGAGATAAAAATTCTGGCATCAGACCCAGCAACTGAACACGTTACTCTGTTGTCCATGTACTGTACAAGGACCACAGCACACAGGAATTGCCAAAACCTTGAGGGATGTACATCTACTCCTTTTGATGATCTAGAGTTATCATTTTTTTCACTTTTCCTCATCTATGTTGTCTCACTCTTTCTCTCTTTGTATCTAGCAAAGAACTTTACCAATTATTATTTGCATCTCTTCGCTCAAAACGCCTTCTTTCCGTTTATATCTATTGCTCACTTCTTGATGTAATGTGATTATAATTGAGTAACATAAGTACAAAGACATTCGGGAGGAGCTGGCCAGAGTCAATTGGAAGGGGAGCCGAGGAGGGCAGATCATGGAGCAGCAAAAGCAGGAAATTCTGGGGATATTTCCGAGAATATCAGAAGTTCTCCCAAAGGAGATGAAACATACTCATGGGAGGTCAAGGCAACCATGAATAATAAGGAATCAAACCAAAAGAGGAAACATACAATGTGGTGAAAATGATTGGGAATCCAGAGAATTCATTGGCTCTGAAATTACATAAGGCTGGCATCACTGACACAACACAGCTCTTAATCATGGTCAGGGAGAGAAACAGAGGAAACACATTCACTTTAAACACAGAAAATGATATTACTCAAGGAAAAAGATTCAGGTGAATTAAACAATTGAATTAAAATCAGTTAATTGGTTTTGCACAATGTGTCAGATTGAAAGCATGACCCAGGGAGAGACCCTCAGCAGAATGACAGTATGAAAATGGAAGTGTTATCACATCAGAAACCAGAGTAGGTCACTGAGTACATGACTGATGGGTGAATGGGTCTCGATGTGAACTAAGGGACAGACAGCAGAATTGCAATGCAGATATTGCAGTCAAAACTGCGTATTTATGTTGTGCTGTAGACTACAGCAGCAGGAGAAGCAGAACAGCATTCAACCACAACCTGAAACTTTTAGCCTCGAATAATCTCCTCAGCCTGCCATTACCATCAATACGATCTATGTTTCAGTAATGACTGTGGGTGAACATGACTGGGTCAGAACCACGTGAACCTAAACCTGACGCGAACCCATTAAAGCTGCCACTCTTGACCAACAGATCTGATCGAAGCTCCGCAATCCTGTCACATTCTGACATAAATGGTGATGAATGATTAAACAAATGACGGAGGAAAGGGCTCCACAAATATCCCCATCCTCAGTAATCGAACAGTCCTGTACATCAGTGTAAAAGACCAGGATGTGGTAGCTGCACCAACCTCAGCCAGAAGTGTTGAGTTGATGATCCCCCTCACCCTCACCATGATACCCACAGAATCACAGATGCCAGTCTTCAACCAATTCAATTTGCTGTACGTGACATAAAGAAACAGGTGAACACAGTACGTACGAAAAAGGCAATGGTCCCTGACACCATTCCTGCAATAGAACTGAAGACTTGTGCTGCACAACAAGCCGTGTCCCTGGGGAAGCTGTTTCATTCCTGCTCTAACTCTGACATCTCCCTGGTAATGTGGAAAATTTCTCAACTATGTCCAGTTCCTAAGAGGATTATAATTACAATCTGACCAGTTACCTCCCCCTCAGTCCCACCACGACAGTCAAGTTGGTGGGAGTTCTTTTTGACAGAGTTATCAAACAGCACAGAAATAACCTGCTCAGTATGAGTTCAGATAGGTCCCCATGTAGTGATGGTGCTGCTGTGGAAAGGTCACTGGGTTTCTAATCCAGACCAGGCTAATGCTCTGGCAGCTGGTGGAAGTTAAACACAATTGACAAAATATTAAGATGCAAAATCTGGTGTCCGTAAATAGTGACCTTCAAGTCAATGTCGATTGTACACACCAATTTGCTTCACAAATGTCCTCTCAGAAAGTGAATCTCCCGTGCTTTCCTGGTCTGGCCTAAACGTGACTGCAGACACACAGATATGTGATAAACTCTTCAATGGTCTCTGAATCCGCCAAACAAGACATTCTATTGTATAAAACTATTCCGAGGTCTAAAGGATAAAACCAGACAGAACACCCGGCCCCAGCCTCAGTATCGGAAAAAGGGAATGAGAAACACAGTCCTGTTGACCCTGCAGAGACCTCCATCCTAACATCTGAGAACTTGTGACTAACCTTGGGAAGCTATAAAATAGGAAGTGCAGTAGTCCATTTGGTCTGTCGAGTTTACTACCCAATTCAATATAATGGTACTTGTCCCTTTTTTTCCATATCGTTCTCCTTCTCTCCCACCATTCCTTTACTGTCTCTAAATCCTTATTTATATTCAGTGTCTTGGCTTCCAGCTTCGAGTGCATTCCCCAGGTTCACCAGTCGCTGAGTGCAGACATTTATTGTCATCTCATTGCAGAATGGTCTGTCTGTACCTAATACTGTGGACCCTTGTTTTAGACACCACAGCCAGGGGAATTATTATCCCTGCTTCCAATCCGTCTCACCCTGTCAGAGCTTTATATATCTCACTGAGATCTCCACCCATTTTCCTAAACCCCATGGAATACAGGCCCAGTCGGCCCAAACTCTGCTCCCACGACAAGCCTGTCATCACAAAGATCAGTCTGGTCATCCTTCACTGCTCTCCCTCAATGTCAGGTTTGTCCTTTATTATGTACTGAGACCAAATCTGCAGAATACTGCACAGTGTTTGAGATCGGGTCTCACCAAAGCCCTCGACAGCTGCAGTAAGACACGCTTACTCCTGGACTCAAATCCCCCTGAATTGAAGATCAGCACATCATTGATCTTCCTATCTGGTTTTTGCTCCTGCAATATTGCTTTCAGTGACTGGTCTACAGGGAGATCCAGATCCTTTGCAATGTTACATCTCCCCACTTGGTAGGTCTTTGTACACTGGGCAGCGTGTGAATGCCATTCCCAGTACTGCCTTGTGGGTTCAGACCTCACTGTGCTGCAGGGACCTCGGAGGGCCGCGCAGAAGGAAACAACAAAAAGGCGCATACGTCGCTTTTCAGATCAACGTGTTTCAAACAATCCTTTTTCAAACGAAAAGCTGCCAATCTCTTGTTCCAACCAAAGGGCACACTGTCACCTCAACCCACCTTGCTCTCCATCTGCCACGTATTTGCCCATTCACTCCACTTGTCTTAGTCACCTTGAAGCTTTTTTACAACCTCCTCACCCACTCACAATCCAACATCCTTTAGTTCTGTCAGCAGCTTGGGATATATTGCATTTGATTCCTGCAACCAAATGTTTAATGGATATTGTGAACAACTGGGACCTGAGCACAGATCTCTGTGATATCCCAGAAACCTTCCTCTGTTATTTTTTTAAAATGATATTTATTTCCTGAATCTGGGTGTGACTGGCTGGGCCAGCACTTATTGCCTGTCCCTGGTTGCCGCTTGAGAAGATGGTGGTGAGCTGCCTTGTTGAACCGCTGCAGTCCACTGTGGATTCAGTGACAGTAACACCATTGAATGCCAAGGGGCAGGTTAGATTGTATTTTAGTGGTGATGTTCACGGTCCGGCATTTGTGTGACGTGACTATTACTTGCCACTTGTCAGCCTGGATACTGTCCAGGTCTTGTTGTATTTGAACATGGACTGCTTCAGTATCTGAGGAGCCACAAATGTTGCAGATGATTGTGCAATCATTGGCAAACATCTCCACTTCTGACCTTAAAATGGAGGGAAGGTCATTGATGAAGCAGCCCTGAAGATGTATGGGCCTAGCCCACTGCCCAAGGGACTCCTACAGATTTATCCTGGAGCTGAGTTGACTGACCTTTATCAATCATGACCACCTTCCTACGTGTCAGGTATGATTCTAACCAGTGGGGAGATTGCCCCTGATATCCATTGATTCCAGTGTTAGCAAAGCCCCTTGATGCCACACTTGGTCGAAGGCAGCCTTGTTTTAAAGGGCTATCACTTTCACCCCACCTCTGGAATTCAGCTCTTTTGTCCATGTTTGAACCATGGTAATGAGGTCAGGAGCTGAGTGGCACTGGTGGAGCCCAAACTGGGCGTCATTGACCAGGGTATTGCTGAGCAGGCGCTGCTTAAAAGCACTTAGACCTTCCACCACTTTACTGATGATCGAGAGTAGACTGATGCGGTGGTATTGGCCGGATTGGATTTGGTCTGCTTTTTATATACAGGAGATACTTGGGGTAATTTTCCATGTAATCGTGGAAATGTTGTTGTAACGGTATTGGAACAGCTTGGTGAGGGCAGTAACAAGGTCTGGAGAACAACTTTTCAGTACCATTGCCAGAATGTTGTCAGGGTATGTACCCTCTGAGGTATCCATATCTCCAACTGAATCTGGATATCGTGTGGAGTGAATCAAATTGGCTGATGACTGGTAACTGAATTGTTGAGGGCCACTGGAGGAGGCCGAGATGGTTCATCCGCTCAGTGCTTGTCCAAGTACTTTTAACAGTTGAGAGGTTAACCTTGATAACTCCCCTCTCAGAAAGTGCTTTCCAGACCCCAACACCCTCTGGGTGAAGAAAAAGTCATCTTTAAATCCTCTCTGAACGTCAAACCCTTCACTTTAAAAGTGTGCTCCCTTGTTCTTGACCCTCTGTCTAAAAGGAACAGTTGCTGTGTGTCCGCCCTGTCCATGCCCCTTGTTAACTTATCCTTCTGAATCACATCCCCCTCAGCCTTCTCTGCTCCAAAGTAAACAAACCGAGCTTATCCAGCCTCTCTCCATAGCTGATATGCTCCAAGCCAGGGAACATCCTGGTGAATCTCCTCTGCAAACCCCTCCAGTACAATCACATCCTTCCTGGAATCTGGCTCCCAGAACGACATACAGTACTCCATCATGCACTAAACAAAGCCCTGTATAACACTTATAATCTACTCCCTGATTATTAAACGCTACACCCAAGGTTCAATTCTTAACTAGTCCGTTACCCTGTTCAGTCACATTCAGTGATGTTTGGAGAAACACCCTCTGAGCTCCCTAGTGTGCTGCCAATCATTGTGTACACCCATGCCTGGTTCCTCCTTCCAAAGTACATCACCTCATATTTATCAGGATCAAATTCCATCTGCCATTGATCTGCCCATCTGATCATTCCACTTGTATTTTCCTGTAAAATCAGAACTTCCTCCTCACTACCAACCACCCGGCCAATCTTTGTGTCAAACACAAACTTACTTATCACAACTCCCACCCCTTCACCCACTCCCCCTCCAGATTCACATCTATACCATTTATGAATGCTACAAACAATAAGGGACACAGCACTGATCCCTGTGGTACACCAGGGGACACTGGTCTCCAGTCACACAAACAGCCTTCTCCCACCACCCTCTGCCTCCTGACACTAAGACAATTTTCGCTGTAACTTTTCAAGTTATCCTTGATACTCTGAGATTTTACTTTATTTTTTTCAGTTTCCCATGCGGAACTTTGTCAAAGGCCTTGCATCAAAACTAAATAAGCGACCTCCTCAAACTAATTGAATCAACTCCATGAGATGTGACTTCCCTCTGATAAAGTCATGATGATTATCCCTGATCAAACCTTGCCATTCTGATTGGAGTTCAATTTTCTCCTTCTCTATTTTCTCCAGTAGTTTCCCGAACAGTGATTTAATACTCGCTCGTCTATAGTTTCCTGCTCTATCTCTACCACCCTTACTGTGAAGTGCAATCATAATAGCTGTTCTCCAGTCCTCTGGCACCTCCCCTATTGTCAGATTCTAATTAAAATTTCCAGTCAGCGTCTTTCCTCCGTTGACTCCAAGAGTATCCAGACCTGCAGATTGGTCCAATTTTATACCAGACAAAGCCTCAAACCGCCGCTCGTATTTTACATCAATCTCTTTCCAAGAGCTTTCCAGTCCATCTTCCTGAATTCTGTACCTGCATCCTCCTTCTCCCAAGTAAAACAGCTGTGATGTTTACATGTAACAATCTATCAATGTTCTCCGGGTTGACACACAGATTGCAGATTGCCCCTTTGGTTTCTAATGGACACTAACTGTTTGCTGATTATTCTGTTCTACTTGTCCGTGTAGAATATCATGGGATTCTCCCTCATCTCTCCTGCTGGCACTTCTTCATGTCCCTCGGTTATTCTCTCCCCTCTATGTTTCTAAGTTTCAGTAAAATCACCTCTCATCTTTTGAAACTCGAGATCACAGGCTGAGTTTCCACATCAGACAATCTTGCCATTTTAGGGATTAATCTGGAGAATCCTTTTGCAGTTCGTCTGTAGTATATTCTATCTTAGATTGGGACTCCATTCGGTACGCAATACTCTCAGTTTAGTCTCAGCAACACTCTGTGCAGCTGGTGCATGACATCTTCTATATTTCAATTACATTCACATGAATGTAAACCTAATTTTTCGTTTCCTATTTGCTTGTGTTTAGATTGCATTGCATTACAGTGTGGAAACAGGCCCTTCGGCCCAACAAATCCACACTGACCCGCCGAAGCGCAACCCACCCATGCCCCTACAATTACCCCTTACCTAACACTACGGGCAATTTAGCATGGCCAATTCACCTGACCTGCACATCTTTGAACTGTGGGAGGAAACCGGAACACCCAGAGGAAACCCACGCAGACACGGGGAGAATGTGCAAACTCCACACAGTCAGTCACCTGAGGCGGGAGTTGAACCCGTGTCTCTGGCGCTGTGAGGTAGCAGTGCTAACCACTGTGCCACTGTGCCGCCCAATTCTTCCCAATTCCTTTCACCTTAACTTTTCTTATGATGTTAGTGGGAGAGTTCTTAAAAAAGATCCTCTTGAATATCCATCTATACGTTATCCATTAGCTCCTCATTGCCTACGTCCACAAGAATCATCTTCAAACCATTCCAAAAAATGTTTGCCACTTATGGTTTTCGTTTCATCGATGCATTATCATCCTCCCTAGTTTTCCCATTACCTTCTATATATCCAGTAACACGTTCTTTATAATCGAGCCCAACAGACACCCGGCCGCGGATTACAAGTTACTGATCTGTAGTTCACCACTCTCCATCTTCATCCTTTCTTAAACTGTTGGATAATATTTATAAACTTTGCCTTATCCAGATTGGCTAAATATCTTTCGGGAATGTATTGGAAAACAACGTGATAATCTGCGATGCAATCAATATGCCTATTGCTGCTTCCTCTGAAATTCTTTTATGAAGTACATCTGATCTGTCAGATTTATAAATACTCAATCTAGCTTTCTATTAAAACATGAACTCAACACTTATAAGAATGATCTTAGACTTTACTTACACAAGCCCCATGGTCACTTGGTATTTCTGGGAGAATTTCTGGATATTCTGCCTTGAAGATAGACACAAAGAAACTGTTTCTTTTCCCTGCGATTTCTCTGTTGTCTTCAATAAATTATTCTGTCCGCACACCCACTGTTCCATATTCGACCTTGTTTTTATTTTTGTTTCATACACTGATGTACTTTTTTTTTAACAGTCTTTATGTTTTTCTTTTGTTTGTATGCTTTTTCGCTTTTTGATTTTCTTTTCTTGGTCATCGGTGGCTGGGTCCTATATTTCTCCGAATCCATTGGCTTACTACGGTACTTAGCATTTTTCTAAACTAATTCCTGTGATCTAATAGATACTTGAAGGTGAGGCTGAAAGGGTTAGGTCGGAGAGGCGGGTGGACCAGATTGATCGGAAGGAAGATGAACACATAGGATCGTTCAAAAGGGGGGAGGATGCTGAGTTGGAAGATTGGACTGGTATAAGATGGAGTTAGGGTAAATGGGGAAACTGGTGAAACCTACATTAATCCCCTATGGTTGGAGGGTCCCAAGGTAGAAGGGGAACCTTTCTTCATCCATGCTTCGGGTGGTTAGGGTTTGGCAATGGAGGAGGCCCAGGACTCTCACGTCCTTGGCAGAGTGGAAAGGGGAGTTAAAGTGTTCAGCCACAAGGCGGTGGAGTTGGTCAATGTGGCTAACCCAGATATGTTCTCTGAAATGATCCACCTGCCTTACCAATGTAGAGAAGACCACACTGGCTTTAATGTATGTAGTAGATGAGGCGTTCTGTCTCCCTTCATCACCTATCACTTTCAACCCCACCTTCACCTACCTGTCGCATTCCTAGCTACCTCCCTCCTGCCACACCGCCTTCTCATTTATCTCTCAGCCCCCTTCATCATAAGCCTCATTCCTGATGAAGGGCTTATGCCCAAAACGTCAATTCTCCTGCTCCTAGTACGCTGCCTGACTGTGCTTTTCCAGGACCACACTCTTCGACTCTGATCTTCCAGCACCACACTCTTCGACTCTGATCTTCCAGCACCACACTCTTCGACTCTGATCTTCCAGCACCACACTCTTCGACTCTGATCTCCGGCATCTGCAGTCCCCAATTTCTCCTCACACCTTCAGGGCTTGCATGATTCAGATTTATGACAGTTACTTCAAATAAAACAAAAACTACCGTGTACTCAAACAGCATAAAAGAAAACCAATGCATTGTGGTCACTGTTCCCAAAAGGTCCTTTACAGCAAAGTTTTCAATTAGTTCTTTTGATCATTCAACATCAATTTCTAAATAACCTGATCTCTAGCTCAGTGCTCGACAAAATGTTAATGCCACCATCTAACTCATGCTCATGAAATCCATTTTTCCCAGCGTTAGCATTCAGTTGGGTTAACACAGTTTAGATATAATGTAAACAGTACGTTATTACTGTAGTAGCCACAAATGTGGATATCTCATTTCCGGTTTTATAACATGTCCAGCATTTGCATTGCAGCTTTCACTTTGATATATAACTCCCATCAATGTTTCCTTCTCCTTGCTGTTTTTGCACTCCACATTACAAAATTCTGGAGAATCTGAGCGATGTGGGATTTGGGGAGATTAATGGTAGAGATCATCTCGCCACATCATTTATGATCTTCTTAGGCATCATTGTGACATTTTCTCCAGATCTCCCGTTATGCTGATGGAGTAGAGAAGGACAATGATCATTCATAAATGCTCTGTATTCCTCCAGAGAGCTGAGCCAGCTCTAACCTGGGTGGGAACCTTACAGCAGGCTGGTAAAGTGTTGCTGCTGCTGTACAGGGTCTTAGTGAGATCACATCTGGAGTAGTTTGTACAGATTTAGTCTCTTCAATGAAGAAAGGATGTTGTTATATTGGAAGCAGCTCAGAGACGGTTCCCTGAGCTGATTCCTCCAATGAAGGTGCTAGCTTATAATGAAAGGATGATCAGGTTGATCCAATAGCCACTGGAGTTTACAAAAATAAAGGATGATCTTACTTCAACATAGATGACAGGAAGGAGTCAACAACTGAAGAGAATTACACAGATGTTGGGGGAATCCATTCCGTTCTCCAGCCTGTTACACAGGAACAACAGGACGATATTCAGGCCTTTGACCCTGTTACACCAGAATAGGACGACACTGTTCAGCCCCTCGAATCTGATGTATATTTACAAGAGGAGGCCATTCAGCCCCTCGAATCTATAACACTGGACCCAGAGTAGGCCATGCTGCACCAGTATCCTGTTAAACAGCAACAGGATCAGTCCATTCAGCCTCCTCAAGTCCGTAACATAGGAACTGGAAGTGGTCACACAGTGACTGGAGATTGTTACACTGGGATAACAAGAGGTCATTCAGACCCACCGAGTCTGTTGCAAGGGAAATGTGTTAGGATAAAAACTATCTGAGACTTTTTTCATGAGAAAGGAGGAAGTAATTCAGTCACGTGTCTGTTGTATGGGAACAAGAGAAGACCAATCGCTCCCTTCGTCCCATCTCTGGGATACATGAGGAGACCGTTCAGTATCTCCACCGATTATGGAGAAATATGAGAAGACCCATCAGACCCTCAAAATGTTACACTGCAACGGGAAGATTCAATAACCCCCCACCCCTCTAAAGCATCAACAGGAGGTGGTCATTCTGGCCTTGGAGATGACAACATGGGAACCCCAGAAAGACTTCATCCCATCGATTTTGTACACCAGCAGGATGATGAGTCCAGTCAGCCACACATACCACTCATGCAGCAATTTGAGCACATCTCTTAAAACATTTAGCCCATCAAACAGGAATTCAAAGAAAACGTAAAGGTTTTAGAAAGGGAAGAACTTATAATAACTGAATACATTAGGGAGTAAAATGTAACAATAAAGTATTGTAATTTAAGGCAAATTATTAGAATCCATTGTTGAGGACATTTGCAAACGTAAACCACAATCCATCGGACTCAACATGGTTTTACAACAGATAAACCATGATTGAAGTGTTTTCTTGAGTTATTTAAAGATGTGACAAACAAGGTGGATAGTGGGAATCCTGGAGATGGAATATATCTGGTCTTCATGAAGGCATCGGTTATGTCGCTTCTCCAAAGAGTGAGTGGTAAGATCAGACAGCATCAGTTTAGGAGTAATTTATTGGCTTGGATGGAGGCTTGGTTAACTAACAAAATGCAGTCAGATGAATTAAATGTATCATTTTATATCGGAAAATGCAATTTGTTCGGTGCCATAGATTTCAGTTCTCATGCCTCAACCATTTGGGATCGATATTATTACTCGGTTGATGGGATAGAAAATACAATAGCTACATTTTCATATGACACTAACATTGGTGGGAAATTACTTCGGAATGATGATGCAAGAGATTTAAAAACTATACAAATAGGTTGGGTGAATAGGCAAACATTTGGCAATGAAAATTAAAGTGGATAAATCTGGGGTTATTCAAGTTGGCCAGCCTAATAAAAAGGCAAATTATTTCGAAATGGAGAGAAACTTCAAAGTGCTTAAGTGCAGAGGGATCTGGGTGCCTGTTTGCATATCACAGAGAACTTGCTTGCGGGTACTTCAAATACTGAGAAATGCAAGCATAACTTCATCGTTTATTTGTAAAAGGATAGGGTAGAAAGGTAGGGAGTGTTGCTGCAGCTATGCAAGGCATTAGTGAGGCTGCAAGTGGAGTACAGTTTGGGTGTCCTGCAGAATGAGGTATTTCCATTGGAGGCAATTCAGAAGAGCTTCATTTGAATGATTCCATATTTGAAGTGTTTGTCTTATGAAGAGAAATTGAGCAGTTCAGGCCTATACTCTCTATTTTATAAGAATGATAGGAGAGCTCATTGAGGTCTGTAAGATGCGAAATATAATTGAAAGTGTAGATGTGGAGTGGATTTTTTTTCATCAGCCGCCATCTCCAACAAGAGACTCGGGTTTGACGATCGAGAGATAGCAGGGATGTGGAGCAGAGGCCGCGATGACATCAGCCATGATTGTATTCCATGGCGGAGCAGATTTGAGAGGTTGGATTCCTGACTGATTCTCCTCGTTCATATTCAGCTTTTCCACTGTGTTACACAGTAATGGGAGAGGACTGTGTGTCAAACAGAAAGCAGGCGCTCCGGATAAATCAGTCTTAATCAGTTTGACAGAACGTCACCAGTGGAGTCACCAAGTGACCAGTGCTGGGTCCTCCACTATTTACAATCGATATCAATGATCAGGAGGATGGAACAGATATAGAGATACTGAGTTTGGTCATGTTGCTATGATAAGCAAGAGATTAAATTAATCAAGAGAGGTAAAGGCAATGGATAATAATTTGGCAGGTGCAATATAACATGATATAACCTGTCATTTCATTTACAGGAATAATGGAAGGCAGTATGTTACTGAAATGGAGAGGGATTACAGGGATTATTGATACTGTGTACTGGGGGGTTCACTCAGACCCGTTCAGACATGGGAGGTTTTGCTCCATCCCTGATCATCTGCTCCCAGACACTCCAAATGACCCCATTGCTCTCCGTACACATGGAATGTTTTGAAGTGTTTGGTTGGTGGTGGGGATGCTGTTTTCAAACATGTATTAAGGGGACGGCCTTTATCCAAGATACATTCATTCATTTCTACATGGAGACCCGAAGACGATGGGAATGCTGTCTGCTTGTGAATGAAGGAACTGTGGCTGCTGTCAGGACAGAGGTATTCACCAACATAGTGTACTGTGCATGGACACACGGTAACATTAACAGAGAGAGAGCTCCTTCAGTTCCTCTACCTCTCCCCATTGACATGGGTCCTCTGCAGATGCCATGTACACCATCGGGAATCCCATTATACTGGATACACCCGGCAGCTCCCTGCTGTGAGGGAAACGATGTATTTACCTCATCCACCATATATATCCTCCATCACCGAATGGTTACATTGATGGCAACATACTGGGAGATGATGGCTATGTCACCCATTCCTGCTTGGAAAGTTCCAGAACATAGAAGCTGAATGAAACTGTGACCGGAACAGCCACTGGCAGCACCGTCCTTTCCGCTGGGGTGAAGCTGCAGGACGCTTTAAAGGAGGGGAGGTGACACTGCTCTGTGACCAGCTCCTTGTTCAATCAGTGTCCCCTCACACTCTGCTCCTGGATTAAGTGTAGCTTGCGAGGCTGTTAATGGAAAACTCGGGTGGGTCCAACAGATCCCTTTCCACACATACACTAACTCTGTGTTTTCAGAGTTTCCCCACTCTGTAACCTTTGCTCCATTTGTTGCTCATGTTACAGACCCAGATGCTGTAACTACAGTCCCCAGGCTCCACCCAAAGATGGGTCAGCAAATCCTCATGTCTCCCTGAATGTCTCAGGCAGCTCCCAGCACAACCTCCAGCAAACCATCCCCAACCCCTCCACTACATTTTCAATAACAGGAGTCAGTCAGAAACTCCTCATCTATAAGTGTTGTGGACCAGACCAGATCCCTGCAAAATATTTTAAGAAGGTCGCTTAGACCCAAACCTTTCCTTATTTTAAAAATAGATGTGAAGTTTGCGTTCCAATATGTTGTGACTGGTCAAACCACTCGACATTAAGCAAAATATAATCTATTCAAATGCTTTAGTTGAAATAAAATTAAAGAAAAGAACATTTTGAAATAGCTTATATGTTTGAACACTTACACAAATAATAGATACCGTACCTTCTTGGTATACACTGCTTGGCACAAAGATATATTCAAATACAGATCCTTACATGCAGTTTTCCGATCGAAGAGATATCAACATCAACAGAGATCTCAGAGAGAAAAGCAGCTGGGGATCATGTATTGAAACTTCCAATCCTTTCCGGGATCCCCAACAGCTTCTGAATGCTGCAGCTAAAAGCAAACCAAGAAAACCTGGTCTGGGAGAGCTGGCCGCTGCCCTTCCATTGTTACCAATGTTTTAATAAAACTTAAAGGCTTTCTCAATTATTTACTTAAACTGTTTTCAGACAGCAGTTCTGCACCTCTGTCTTTATAACCTCTCTTCAAAAAAAAAAATCCCAAGATAAAATAAGCTTTTTATAGTGATAGTATACTCACAACTCCACCTTTAATAAAATGATCCATCAATATACAAAAAGGGAATCATTTTAGACCTCCTAATCTTCCTCTATGAGTAGACTGTTGGGAAGGGCGGGATTACCTTTCACTGAAAGACTGAAGTGACTGGGCTTTTTATACCCTTGAGTTGAGAAGACTAAGAGGGGATTTGATTGAGACATATAAGATTATGAAAGGATTGGACACTCTGGCAGCGGGAAACATGTTTCTGCTGATGGGTGAGTGCCGAATCAGAGGACACAGCTTTCAAATCCTTTCATAACCTTGAGACAGAGCATTGGAACTGCTGCTCAGGAACAGGCCGAAGAAATTCTGTCCCAATGGGCCTCTTCCAGAGGGAGAAGAGAAGACCAATCAGCCCATATTAGCCTGTTGCTACTTGAAAAGGTGGAAAGCTGGAATATTGGCACATTTTGCCAACAGAATCATTCAGAAGAAAGAGATGTGTTGCTGCAGCTTCATAAAGTGTAACTGAGAGAGCACCTGTAGTACATTGTGTTGTCTGTGTTTCTGTATCTGAGAAAGGATGGACCTCCATCAGATACAGTTTAACGGCTGCACGTAATCCATGGGTTGCTGTGTCTCGGATCTGTTACACAAGGACAGGAGGAGGCTATGCAGCCTTTCGAGTGTGTTTAGAAGAACTGGAGGAGGCCATTAAGCCTCTTGAGTCTATTACAGAGGGACAGGAGGACGCTAGTCAGACTTTCGAGCACGTTTTAGAGGGGCAGGAAGTGTTGATTTAACTTTCAAGTCTGTTTCGCATAAATATTAGTTTTAAGTTAGTTGTGGAATAGGAAATACCTGATGTCAACATTAAAGTTCTAACTTTGAACAAGGCCAATTTTGAAAATGTTACGTGAGCCCTGTGAAAGGTTGATTGGGGTACCCTATTCACAGATAAAGGGATGGTTGGTAAATCCAAGGCCATCAAAACGTGGTTTCAGAGAGTCCAGAGCCAACGTGTTCCTATTAGTGAGATGGGCAAGGCTGGTGGGTGCAGGGAGTGCTGGATGATTAGATATATTGATGTTATGGTCAAGGTAAGGAAGGAGGCATATGTCCGGTAAACAGATCTGAAATTAAGTGAATCCCGAGAGGAGTATAAGGGCAATAAGTGTATAGTCAATGGGGAATTTGGGCCAGAAAAATGTGTACATGAGATGGCTTTAGAAATCGGGTTAACAAGGCATTGAAGAAATTCTACAAATCCTTTAATGGCAAAAGATTAACTAGGGGGAGAATAGGGCACCTTAAAGATCAGTAAGACTATCTATGTGTGGAACCACTCGAGATTGGAGGGATATGAAACAAAAATTTCTCCTCAGGATTTAATGAGAAGGAGGTTACAAGAGTGAGAGAATGAATAAATATACAGTGAAACATTGAATGGTGTCTATATTACAAGGAGGTGTTTGACATTTTAAAACACATAAAGCTGAACTAATCCCTGGGACCTGATCAGTTGTATCCCAAATGTTTTTGAGAAGCTAGGAAAGAAATTGGTCAGCATTTTGCTGATATATATTTGTATCATTGATTTCCACAGGTGAGGTGTCAAAAGACTGGAGGGCAGCTAACATAGTGTCATTATTTAAAAGGTAAGGAAAAAAAAACAGGTAACCACAGATCGGTGAGCCTGACGTCAATGGTGACTAAATTGTTGGAGGGGATTTTGTTGGAAAGGATGTAAATGCATTTGAAAAAACAAGGACTGAAGAGGGCTTTGTACATTGGAGATCACGTCTCACTGACTCGGTGTAATCTTTTGAGGAAGTGATGAAGATGATTGATGAGGCAGGAGAGTGGATGTTGTCTTTATGGAATTCAGTAAGATTGCCAATATGTTCTACATGGTAGACTGGTTAGCAAGGTTAGGCTTCCTCGGATCCAGGGAGAACTCGCCATTTAGATCCGAAATTTTCTTGAATATTGGAGACAGGGCGTGACAGTGGACATTTGTTCATTGAACTTGGAGACCTGTGACCAGTGGCGTGCCGCAAAGATCAATAGTTTGTCCACTGCCTTTTGTCACTGATACAAGTCATTTACATTTGAGTATATGAAGTATGGTCAGTAAGTTTGTAGATAATTCCAAATTTGGTGGTGTAGTCGACAGTGAAGAATGACCTTTCAGACGATAATGGGACCTTTTTAGGTGAACCGAGGAGTGGCAGATAGAGTATATTTTAGTTACATATGAGGTGTTGCATTTTGGCAAGACAAATCAAAGTAAGACTTACAGGTAGTGCCCTGTCGAAAGCTGCCAGTGAAGGAGAATTCCATTGAAATTATCGAATCCCTACAGTGAGGAAACTGGCTTTTTGGCCCATCGAGGTCACACCGAACATCTAAACAGTATCCCACTGGACAAACACGTGCTCTATCCCTCTGAGCCTGCATTTCCCATGGCTAATCCACCTACCCTACACATTCCTGGGTAGGGTGCGCAATTTAGCATGGCCAATCTACCCTTACCTGTATATCCTTATACTGTCAGAGTAAAACATAGCACCCGGAAGAAACTCACACAGACACGGGGAGAATGTACAAACTCCACACAGCGAGTCATTCAAGGTTGGAATTAAACCCAGGTCGCTGCCCTGTGAGGCAGCAAAGCTCGCCTCGTGGTGCAGGTTCTCCGTTCCTTGAAAGTGCCGTCACAGGTCGACAGCGCAGTGATGAAGGCATTTGGTGATCTTCCCTTTATTGGTGCATGCTTTGAGTCTATGCGTTTGCATGACATGTTAAATCTGTACAGGACATTGGTTTGGCCACTTTTGTAATATTGCCTTTAATTCTGGTCTCTCTGCTGTCGGAAAGATGTTGTCAAACTTGAAAGGGTGCAGAAGAGATTTAAAAGAATGTTGCAGGTGTTGGAGTGTTAGAGTCACAGGGAGAGTTTTAATAGGCTGGGGCTATTTTCAAGTGTTGAGACTGGCGGGGGGGGGGGGATCCTTAAAGGGGTTTATAAAATCATGAGGGGCACAGATAAGGTAAACAGTCAATGTCTTCCCAGGATAGGTGAGTCCAAAATTAGAAGACAAAAGTTTAAGGTGAGAGGAGAATGATTTAAAAAGGGACATGAGGGACAACATTTTCACACAGAAACTGCTGTGTGTATGGATTGAACAGACAAAAGAGGTGGTGGAGGCAGGTACTGGTACACCATTCAAAAAGGCATTTGGATGGATACATGCATGGGAAGGGTGTAGAGGGAGATGGGCCAACTGCTGGCAAGGGGGACGAGATTAATTCAGGATATTTGGCGGTATGGATGACCAGACCGAACGATCTTTTTCCGTGCTGCACATCTCTGAGAGTCTATTGACTCTTCAGTGTATAACACGGGAACAGGAGGAGGCTATTCAGCATCTGAATTTTGCCAATCGGCTTGTTTGCTCAATCACAGAGAGTCAAATACAAAAATACATCATTCAGATTTTGATGGTGCTTTACAGAAACGGGGAAAGGCCTTTAGTCAAGAAAAAGCTGTAAAGGATGTGAAGAGGCCATTCAGTCCCTCACCTCCATTCCACAGGAGCAGCAGGTGAGCACAGAGCTATTGGAGCCTGTTACTCACCAGCACGAGGAGGACATCTACTTTCACAAACTTGGGATCAGGAGGGAGTCATTCAATTGCTTGAAACTGGGGCACAGGGACAGGAGACAGTCACTCAACGGTTCGAGACTGGGACACTGGAACAGGAGCCAGTTATTCAACTGCTCAAAACTGGGGCACAGGGAACTCTGGATGCTAGTGAGGCCCGATGATCCTGTGACGCAGGAATAGGAGGAGGTGACTTACTCCCCACCAGTATGGGACACTGGGAGAGAAGGGGAGTTTGCTTGGAACAAACAGAAATATATGATAAGTTGCATCAGTGGTCCATTCAATCCTGCCTCACCATTCACGAAGACCACGGCTGATCTGATGGTGATTCCCTCATTCCATTTTACGGAGACTGTCCTCTCTGCAGCCTCTGCTCCATTTGTTGGTCATGTTGCAGACAGAGATTCTGTAACAACAGTTACCATGACTCATCCAGAGGGTCGGGTCTAACCGGATGAGTCAGGATTTGAAGAGTCCAATCACAAGAATTAAAACAAAAATAAAGGCAGAGCCAGATGTTTAGATCGCTCACATTCGCAATCTAACTCACATAACCATTACATATTCAGGATGGACCACTGTGTAGATCCGGCTAGTGTACTGCTGAATGTAACCCAGCTATGTGCAGAGTGAAACTCTGTGCAGCCCACACCAATGCTGGATCTATAATCCTGGGATAAATGTCCAGCGTGGGGGAGCTGTGCAGTCCACACTGGTTTATTCATATATAAACCCAGATGGTTGCATTGTTCGGTAACACTGTTAGATCACAGCTCAGTGTGGGGAAACTTGCAACCAATGTTGGAACTGACAGGATGTGCAGCTCCCATCCATTTACAACTCCATATCTCCACTGTGCCTTGACAAGGGATGCTGCGAATGTGAAAGTCACTGCGAGGAAGAGATGTAAATGCAAACAATTTAAATACCAATAGTTCTGATTAAGGCGTGTATCACTCTAGTATTTAAAGATGACATAACTGAGATAATATCCAATGAGATTTTGTAAATGATGCAATCAATAAGAGGGGGTGGTAACGTTATAGTGGTTGTACTATAAGCCTTCAAATAATCAATGGGACTTAGAAGAACAAATATGCAGGAAGACTGGCGAGACTTGCAGAAGCAATAGGGTTGTCATAATAGGTGATTTTAATTATCCTAACAAAGACTGGGACTTCCAGAGGGTTAAGAACTTAGATGGAACGTAATTTGTTAAGTGTGTTCAGGAAAGCTTCCACAAGCAGCTCTTAGAGGGTACTACAGGGGAAGGGACAACTCGACCTACTGTTGGGAAACAGGGCAAGATAGGTGACGGAGGGAAAGTGGGGGAGCATTTTGGGAAAAGTGACCAGAGATGTATTAATGTTAAAATAGGTATGGTAGGGAAAAACATTGGCCCACAGATTCAAGTTCTAAATTGGGGCAAGGCAAATTTTGTTGAAATTTGACAGGGGATTGCAGGGCTTGATTGGAGTAGTGTGTTTCCAGATAAAAGGATCCAGGGCAAGTGGGAGGGCTCCAAAGTGAGATAGCTCGAGTTCAAGGTCTGCATGTTCCTGTGTGGCTGAAGGGAACGTGAGGCTGGAAGAGAGAACCCTGGATGACAAGAGATATTGAGGCTCTGACCAGAAAGAAAGGAGGTGTCACTCAAGTACAGGGATCTGGTTCCAAGGGAATATCTGGAGGTACACAGGGGTTACAGGAGTTTACTGAAGAAGGAAATCAGCAGGGCTAAAATGGGGTATGAGATAGCCTTGGCTGAGCAGATTAAGATGAATCCAAATTCAGTATAGTAAATAAAAAGAACAACTAGAGAGAGATAGGACGCCTTACAATCCAAAATGGGCATGCATTTGTAAAACCTCAAGAGATGGGTGAGGTCCTCAATTTCCCCTCTGTGTTTATCATGAAGAAAGACATGAAGACATGTGACCTTTGTGAGGTTAGTTGCGATATCTTGGTACAGTCAATATCACAGTAGGGGTGTTGTTGGACATATTAGAATGCATAAAGTCAGATAAATCTCTTGGTCCTGACCAGATATATCTAAGAGCACTGCACAAGGCGAGAAAAGGTAGTTCAGGACCAAGGTCTCAGAAGACTGGGCAGTAGCAAATTTAGTGCCCTTATTCAGAAGGGCTGCAAAGAAAAGCCTGGGAAATATAGACCAGTAAGCTTCACATCTGTTTCGGAAACCACTTGAGAAGGTTCGGAGATATAAGATATGGATGCATTTGGGAAGACAGAGTTTGACTTGGAGCAGTCAGCATAGCTTTATGCGTGGCAGATCATGCCTGACAAATTTTGATCGAGAATTTTGAGGAAGTGACTTGGAAGGTTGACGAGGAAAGATGGTGGACATAGTCTATATGGATTTCAGTAAGGCCTTTGATAAGTTTCCACATGGTAGGCCGCTCTAGAAGGTTAGATCGCATGGACTCCAATGTAAACTGGCAAATTGGCGACACAATTGGCTTAATGTTCTGAAACAAATGGCTATGGTGGAGGTATGCTTGTCGGACTGGAGGCCTGTAACTAGTGGAGTGCCTTAGTGGTCGGTCCTGGGCCCATTACTGTTTGTTATCTATATCAATGATTTGGACCAGAGTGCACAACGCAACGTTAGTAGGTTTGCAGATGACACTAAATTAGGAGACATCATTTACAGTGAGGAACATTATCAGAAATTGCAGCAGTACCTTGATCAGCTGGGGAAGTGGGCTGAGAAATAGCAAATGGAGTTTAATTTAGATAAGTGTGGCGTCTTGCATTTTGGAAAGTCAAATCCAGGTAGGAGTTTAATGATGAATGATTCTGCCTTAAGACGTGTTGTGGAACAAAAGGACGTTGGAGATCAGGTGCACAGTTGTCTGAAATTCGAGTCACAGATACACAGGACAGTGAAGAAGGCTATTGGCACATTGGCCTTCATCAACGCATTGAGTATAGAAGTTGGGACGTTATGCTGCAATTGTACAGGATGTTGGTAAGGCTGCAGTTGGAGTATTGTGTTCAGTTTTGTTCATCTTGCTCTAGAAAGGATATTATTGAACTAGAAATTATGCAGAACAAATTTCCAAAGATGTTTCCTGGGCTAAAAGCTCTAAGTTATAGACAGAGGTTGGACAGGTTAGAACTTATTTCTTTACAGCTTAGGAAACCGAGGGGGTTCTTATAGAAGTATAGCCCTAATAAAATCATGAGAGGCGTGCATGGGGTGAATACTTCAAACTTTTTCTCAAGTTTGGTGAATCGATGACTAGAGGACATCCATTAATGTTTGGAAAGGATAAAAAATATAAAAAGGAAACTGAGGGGCAACTTTTTTACATAGAGTGTGGTACGCATATGGACTGAGCTGTCAGTGGAAGTGATTGAGGTGGGTACAATAACAACATTGAAAAGGCAATTGGACAAATACACAGATAGGAAAGGATTAGAGGGAAACAGAACAAGGGCAGGGAAATGGGGTGGGTCTGGATGTACATTTTGGTTGCCATGCAACAGCTAGGCCAAATGACCAGTCATACTGGCAGTCTCGTGCAATATGACTGTAAATGAGTGTGTTTTGGGGTGGAGGTAGGATGCGGGGGATGGCGGGGGGGGTGGAGACTGAGATAAAATGTCATGGAAGGATATGTTTACAGGTTTCAGAATGAAGACATTTCGATAGTATCATGCTACACTGGTCAGTATTTCGAAGAAGTATGAGTGAAAGGGATATTGCTGTGAGTTCAGGCGATGGAGAGTTTTGGATGAGCATTTGTTCTGCAGCTTTGTACCTGGGAGTGAGGAGAGCAGAGTCTTCGCCTCACTGGGCTGAATCTAACAAAAAACTGTCGCAGTGACATTTTAATCAAGTGTGACAGAGGGGTTGTCTGCACGAGGCCGAGCTAGTTTCCTGGTGCTATCTTACCAAACTCATCTCATTAACTCGCCACCCCACTCCATAGTGTCCCTCTCATACAATGCCAGCCCGATTCTGCCACCCATCATGACTGGAGGTACTCACAATCGCCTGGATGCCCCTGGATATTCTGTGATCACTGACACTGGTGCCATCTTTAAAAGGCCGATGGGCACATGGTTGCGCTTTCTCAGTTTGGAGCTGCCCTGCACATTTTCCCCGAGCATGGCAGCGAAGGGGAAATTACACCATGGTTTGTCGACAGCAACATGGAGGTCCTGGTGGATGGGCAAGTACAAACGGGGACCATTCTCTTCCCAGATGGGGCCACACTACCAGACCCACCGAGCATAGTCTGCTCGCACCACCCAGCTCAGTGCAGTATCTACGGTCTGAAGAAATGCCCAGCAATACAGGACAAGCATGAATAACCTTCCCCACTCTGTAGGGATAAGAGTCACCGTATTCTCTCTGCTCCCTCACACTCACTGTATGTCTGTTATAGCACCAACCCCCGAACAAGCCTCATGCTCCACCACTCTCACTACTGCATGCAGCACCTCCCCTCTCTTTCTCTCTTGCCTTTCTTATGCCCCCCACATAGTTATAGAATATTCTGGGGAATGCCAATTATGGAATGTTCCAGGTATTGTTCCAACTTATTCCCAGTTTCAGGAAAACGGCTGTGCCCCAGTGTGTAACACGTAAGAGGATGGAGTAGAGATGTACGTTTTTCAAATCACACACAATTAAAAACCATCATGAGGCCATTCAGTACTTCAAATATGCTCCAACATTCAATACGTTTGGGGGTGATCTGATGGTTTTCTCAGCTCCATGTTACAGGAACTTCCAGTCATTCAACCCCCAGGTTCCTGTTACTGAGCAGACGATTCTCAGACACTTCATACACCGGGTTTCTTCCACCATGTGTTCAGAAAGAATTTCCCATGGGGACAGACTCTCCTGACAATATATTTCATCTGATTTATAAATTCATGCAACAGTCATCATGCTTTCCACAGACCAATCAAAAACATGCACTTATTTTATGGCTATCGGTATTCAACCACAATTAGTCATTCTGGTTATTTCACTTGTCTCACCTTATTGTATTCAGCCAAAGACAGCTTCCAAACACTTGTCTCATAATAAAATACAATTTCTAGCAGAGAACATTTTTGTATCAAACACACCTTTTTCCTTGTCATTAAAATTTCTCTTGCCTTTTTTCTGCGGCTGATTCTGTGTGTAACAGTTACACAGTCTCCCACTCAGTTGGTTGGATGGTTGGTTTGTGATGCAGAGGGAGGCCACCAGCGCAGGTTCAATTCCCCACAATTCCCCAGAGGTTACCATGAAGGGGATGCTCTCTCAACCTTACCCTATCACCCGTGTGGTGACCTTCAACGTAAACCACCACGAGTGGTCTCTCTAATGAGAGTTATTTGGGACTCTAATCTATCCATATTAGCATTTTAAATTTTAGCAAAATTTTTAATTGAAAAAGATATTTTTATTATATTAAACCAATAACAAACCAACTCAAATAACTGAACAAAATTACACCCATGTGCATGTATATACAAAATAAGTTAAAGTCTCTAAACGGACAGAAGAAAAACAAAAGTAAACAATAAATAATAAATAAATAATGACAAAGTGATAGCTCTCATTCTTCGAGAGCATCAACTGATACACATTCATACGTTCATAATTCCTAACATGTCTATACGTTCATTAGACAATATCGTCATGGCTATATAAAAGACCTTTTTAGAGTGGCAAATAAGCCTGCATCGCGGTAATCCAGAAAGGGTTGCCATATCTTATATAAATCTCTGCTTTTCGGTGCACCATACTAATGAGAACGTCCAAAGGGATATTCTCCATGACGAGCTTACAACCACCCAATAGACCCGGGGGGTTTTCAGACATCCAAAACAACAGAATATTTCTCCGAGCACAGAAAGTATGGGGGAGATACTAAAGGAGTATTGTGCATCAGTATTTACTGTGGAAAATGATATGGAAGATATAAATTGTCGTGAAATAGATGGTGACACCTTGCAAAATGTCGATATTATAGACGAGGAAGTGCTGGATGCCTTGAAGTGGGTAAAGGTGGATAAATCCCCAGGACCTTATCAGGTGGCCCCAGAACTCTGTGGGAAGCTAGAGAAGTGATTGCTGGGCGTCTTGCTGAGATATTTGTAATATGGATAGTCACAGGTGAGGCGCCGGAAGACTGGAGGTTCGCTAACGCTGTGCTATTGTATAAAAAGGGTGTTAAGGACAAGCCAGGGATCTATAGACCAGTGAGCCTGACGTTGGTGATGGGCAAGTTGTTGGAGGGAATCGTGAGGGCCAGGATGTGCTTGTATTTGGAAAGGCAAGGACTGGTTAGGGATAGTCAACTTGGCATTGTGCGTGAGAAATCATTTATCACAAACTTGATTTCGTTTCTTGAGGAAGTAACAAAGAGGATTGAGGAGGGCAGAGGGGTAGATGTGATCTATATGGACTTCAGTTAGGGTTTTGATGAGGTTCCCCATGGGAGACTGAATGGCATGGTTAGATCTCGTGGAATACATGGAGAACTAGCCATTTGGATACAGGACTGGCTCAAAGGTAGAAAACATAGGGTGGTGGTGAAGGGTTGTTTTTCAGACTGGAGGCCTGTGATAAGTTCAGTGCCACAAGGATCGGTGCAGGATTCACTACATTTTGTCATTGACATAAATGATTTGGATGCAAGCATAAGAGGTACAATTAGTAAGTTTGCAGATGACACCAAAATTGGAGGTGCAGTGGAGATCGGAGAGGGTCACCTCAGATTCACCAAATGGCCAATGAGCTGAGAAGTGGCAGATGAAGTTTGATTCAGATAAATGCGAGGTGCTGCATTTTGGGAAAGAAAATCTTAGCAGGACTTTTACACTTAATGGTAAGGTCGCAGGGAGAGTTGCTGAACAAAGAGACCTTGGAGTGCAGGTTCAAAACTCCTTGAAAGGGGAGTTGCAGGTACATAGGATAGTGATTAAGGCGTTTCCTTTATTGGTCAGAGTTGAGAGTACAGGAGTTGTAAGATCATGTTGCGGCTGTACAGGACACTAGTTCGGCCAATGTTGGAATAGTGCGTGCAATTCTGGTCTCCTTCCTATTGGAAAGATGTTGTGAAACTTGAAAGGGTTCAGAAAAGATTTCAAGGATGTTGCCAGCGTTGGAGGATTTGAGCTACAGAGAGAGACTGAACAGACTGGGGCTGTTTTTCCTGGAGCGTTGGAGGCTGAGTGCTGACATTATAGAGTTTTACAAAGTTATGAGGGGCATGGATAGGGTAAATAGGTAAAGTCTTTTCCCAGGGGTCGGGGAGTCAGAACGAGAGGGTATAAGTTTAGGGTGAGAGGGGAAAGATATAATAGAGAACCACAGAGCAACTATTTCATACAGAGAATGGTACATGTATGGAATGAACTGCCAGGTAATGTCGGGAGGCTGATACAAGTGTAACACTTAAGAGGCATTTGGATGGGTAAATGAATAAGAAGGGTTTGGAGGGATATGGGCCGGGTGCTGGCAGGTGGGTTTAGATTAGTTTGGGATATCTGGCCGGCATGGTCGGGTTGGACCAAAGGGTCTGTTTCCATGCTGTACATCTCTATGACTCTATGACTATGACTTATATTAATCTCTGTTTTTTTGTTGCACCATGCTGGTGTGAAAGTCCAAAGGGATATTCTCCATGATGAGTTTACAAAGTCCTAACAGATCCGGGGAGTTTTCAGACATACAACACAACATAATATTTTCCCTAGCCCAGAAAGTAAGGATATATTTTTTTCCCATGTGCATCTGTGTAAGATACTCTGGGCAGGCCCAGGAAAAGAGAAACCAGGTCCATCTCCAATTCGGTCCCCAAGACCCACTCTAGCACAACTAACACAGAGCTCCAATATATACGAAGCCTGCAGCAGGACCACATGCAATGAGGAAGAGTGTCTGTAGTCATTCTGCATTTAGGACAAGCTGAACATAATCCCACTTTGAATTTTGAGGGAATATCTGGGGTCAGATAGACCATGTGAAAAATTTTCAACTGCATGGAATGGGTCCTATTTCAGATCAAAATCCTTAGACCATTTTCACAAATATCCTCCCATGTCTCTGAAGAGATGTAAACCCCCAACTCTCTCGCACAGACGTCACAAAGCTGCACAGTCTTGTCTGATCGGACACTATCCAACTAATGATAAAGGGTACTGACAGAGCGTATTCTTAGCAGTAAGAACCCACTTCTCTGTATCGGATCTATAAGTGTCTGTTCAAAGTAATTTTTTAATCAAATCTCTAATTTGGAAAAAAACAGAAGGAGTTTCTACTAGGTAGCCCATACTTACGAATTATTTGACCAACTGATATAATTGTTTCTCCCTCAAGTAACACGTGGTGGCTCAGTGGTTTGCACTGCTGACTCACAACACCAGGTTCATGGATGTGGTTCCAGCCTTGGGTGACTGGCTGTGTGGAGTTAGTATATTCTCAACTGTGTCTGCGTAGGTTTCCTGCCACAGTCACGCAGATGTGCAGGTTAGAGGAATTGGTCATTGCTAAATCGCTCATAGTGTTCCAGGATCTGTAAGTTGGGGCATTAACCAGGGTAAATATAGCATGGTAGGGGAATGGGTCTGAGTGGGTCACTCTTCAGAGGGTCGAAGTGGACTTGCTGGGCCCAAGGACCTGATTCCACACTGCAGGGCTTCTACTAATTCTAAATCACCCAAGCAAGGTATCCCCCTCGCTACCCACAGTTTACATCTGGAATCCATTCTCCCTGGTTGACAACCTGGTATACCAATTACTGCGGTTAAGAAATATGGTTTTGGCTGTATTGCCCTCAATCTGACGGATTGTCCTTCATGCTTTAACAGCATTGATCATCATTAGTTTCTGACAATACTCCATAAACGTTGTCAATTTATCTAAGAACGACAGACTAAAAGGGTTCACTTTGTCTGAGAGGGCTCAATGTCTAGCCATATTCATGCCAAGACCACAGCCGCCCAGGCACTCAAATACGTTGAAAAAAAAACTTAATTGATTGCTATTAATTTGGGAGATCAACTCCCCACAATCTTTGGGGCAGTTGCAATTTTGTTAGCTTGATAAAGAATCGCTTATGGTGCCAAATAAAAGAGCTAAACCAGCCATTATTTTCCAAAAAAAACTTTGATTAGATTACTTACAGTGTGGAAACAGGCCCTTCGGGCCAACAAGTCCACACCGACCCGCCGAAGCACAACCCACCCATACCCATTCCCCTACATTTAACCCTTCACCTAACACTATGGGCAATTCAGCGTGGGCCGATTCAACTAACCTGCACATTTTTCTACTGTGGGAGGAAACCGGAGCACCAAGAGAAAACCCACGCAGTCACGGGGAGAATATGCAAACTCCATGCAGCCAGTCGCCTGAGGTGGGAAGTGAACCGGGTCACTGGCAGTATGAGGCAGCAGTGCTAACCACTGTGCCACAGTGCAGCCCACATGCCTCATTTGTCTGGGAAACATCAAAGAAAGTATTCACATGGGAGGTAGGAAATGAGGAAGGACATTCATTTTAACAGCTATCCGAACTAGCCAGGATATTGGAAATGCCTCCGATTTTGAAGGTCTTGTTTAATTTTGTCCAACAAATGGACATAGTTCACGTTAAATAAATGATCATAGACAAATGTAATGAATATACTGAAATAGGGAAACCACCCCCATGACCATTTAAAAGGAAACCAGGATTTGCCCTCAGTATCAGGTATTTCCCTAAGATCTCCCATAGGCATGGCCTCCAACTTTGTAAAATTAATCTTATCGCCCGGAAAGGTAACAAGTGAATTAATGCATTGCATCACATGACCTACCGAAATTGCGGGATTTGACAAAAAACATAAGACCCTCATCTGCATACAATGTAATATTTCGTGACTTCTATCCCACCTCTGGGGCAGATATGTTGACATCCTACGGATGGCCTCCGTCAGTGGCTCAATCCCCAACGTAAACAACAATGGTGAAAGGTGTCAATCTTGTCGGCTGCCTGGAGAAATATTAATATTACTGGTTGGCCACACCATTAGTGAGAACTGCAGCCAGAGGATCAAGGTAAATGACCCTCACCCACTTGATAAAAACTTTGCGTAAACCAAACCGTTCTAATGTACAGAAGATATCCGGCCACTGAACCCAATCAAATGCCTTCTCTCATCTAAAGAGATCAATAATCCCTGGACAGATTGATGTTGACACTCTTGGATCATATTGAGTAACCTCTTAACATTGTAGGAAAATCTGCCGCCCTTTATAAAGCCAGTTTAGTCCTCTTTGGTAATGGAAGGCAGCAAAGTTTCCAGCCTTAATGCACGGGTTTCAGACGGGATTTTGAGACCAACATTGAAAAGTGAGATTGGCGTGTAAGAAGCACAATCCTCCGGGGTCTTCATTTCTTCAGCTTCAGAGAGATATGAGCTTCTCTTAAGGATGGAGGGAGGGGTTTGTGAATGTATGAGTGACAGAACATTTTAAACATCAGCCCTGACAATAGGTTTATAAATTATTTATAAAGTTCACTCAGAAATCCGTCAGGAACGTGCCCCTTTACATTCTGAAGTTGCTTCACACCCTCCTGCGCTGACAATGGTGCATTAAGGCACAACACATATTCAGGAGTTACTCCTGGAAGACCCAGGTTCTTGAAAAATGACTCCATCTTAATCCATCTATCCTCAAAATGTTCAGGCTGAAATAATTTGGTGAAAAATCTCGGACAGGAGGCATTAATCTTTTTGTAATTGAAGGTAAGGATCCCAGTGCCTTCCCTAATTGAGATAATGGCTTAAGAGGGGCGTTCGTTTTCCTGGCAAGATAGAATAAATACCTGCCTGGCTTATCACCATGTTCAAACAGCCTTTGTTTTGCAAAAGTAAGTACCTTCCTGGCTGTCTGTGTGAGCGTGGAATTCACCGTAGACCGAAGCATTGTGATCCTCTGCAGCTTAGCCACTGAGGGTCTATCACAGTATGCCCTCTTGGCTGGCCTCAGCTCTGCCTCAAACCAGCGTTCCTGCTGCCCCTTCTGCGACATCCTAAGGATTAATTAATCCCTCGGCAGAAGCCTTAGCAATTTCGCATCGAATGGATGGTTTACTGGTTAAATCTGAATTAATGGCTAAGAAAGATCTGAATTCATTGCAGTGGGTGGCACGGTGGCACAGTGGTTAGCACTGCTGCCTCACAGCGCCAGAGACCCCAGTTCAATTCCTGCCTGAGGTGACAGTTTGTGTGGAGTTTACACATTCCCCCTGTGTCTGCGTGGGTTTTCTCCGGGTGCTCTGGTTTCCTCCCACAGTCCAAACATGTGCAGGTTAGGTGAATTGGCCATGCTAAATTGCCTGTAGTGTTAGGTGAAGGGGTAGATGTGTGTGTGGGTTGCTCTTTGGCGGGTCGGTGTGGACTTGTTGGGCCGAAGAGCCTGTTTCTACACTGTAAGTAATCTAATCTAAATACTCAATTAACCAACTAGTCTTAATACTAAAGAGATTGATCCGCTAGTGTCTCGAAGCTGTTATATTGCCCTTAATCTTAATCAATAAGTATACTGCTTCATGGTCAGAAATGTTAATATTCCTAATTGTGCAGGATGCTACCGAATCTAAGATTGTTGCAGGAATGGGGAAGATATCAACCCTCGTGTGGCATTTATGCCGGTTAAAGAAGAAAATAAAATCCTTACTTGTGATGTAGATCTGCCTCCAGACATCCACCAGCTCTCTTTCTGCACACATATCCACAAATAGCTTACATTATAACGAGGGTATTGGGGCACCTTAGGACATTCTATCCACCGTGGGGTCCATAAGACAGTTGAAATCTTCTACAATAATGTGCCACGATGCAAGATAACTGAATTTGGAAAATGCATCTACCAGGATTTTAAGAGGGTGCGCCGGGGACGGGGGTTGGGGGGGGGGGATGGGGTGAGTAGGGGGTGCAATAAACATTCAAAATACTGTATTATTTACCATAGTTCAAGGCTTTGGGGATTATGAGCCTCCCGTGAGTATCAAATACAATCTAGTAGGTTAAATGGAAGATTCTTTTATCCATTATGGCTTCTCCCCAACTCGTAATATTAAAAGAGGAGAAATAAACCCGATCAAACGCGATCTGCTGGAAAGTCAAATGTTCTTTGTCATCAAGGTGCATCTCCTGCAATAGGACAACATCCATCCTCTCTTTTTAAGACTAGAAAATAAATTTTTCCTCTTTTCTGGCTAATGGCTCCCCTTAATGCTCCGGGTACACCATTTAAGCACATCATTTACCCAGAACACACTGTAGCAACATTTGAACTCGAGAGACGAAGAACTCGAATTACTGATCATTAATAAACAAAGTCTCATAGAACTTAAAAACTACACAAACTAAAACTACTACAACTGCCAAATCTCAAATCTTTCCACAACTAAGCATTTTAAGTAAATGGCTGTGATGGAGTGGGTTAGGGAAGCACTTTGCCCGTGCTGTGATACAGAGCCCAACAAAGCTGACCTTCCAGATCACGACCATCTTGAATTTCCCCTTAACATTTTATCGATATTATCATTTCATTTTGCATTATATTCCTGGATGTTCTGGAGCAATGTGATTTTTTTTACCACTGTCAGCATTTCCCCAACACTGCACATTCCTGCCATTCCTCGATAATCCTTGACTCTGTTATTCTTTATGAACCTTCTGTCTGTGCCTCAAACATATTCAATATCTCTGCCTCCAATGCTCTGCAGGGAAGAGAGTTCCAAATACTCTCACCATTGAGAAAACTAAAATTAATTTCATCTGTGTATGAGATTATTTTTGTCTCCTTACCTGAGAAAGGATATAATTAAATTGGAAGCAGTTCATAGATATTTCACTTCATGTATTCCAGGGATGAGGGTCTTATATTATGAAGGCTTTAACAGGTTACTCTTGGAATGAGAGGTGATCTTATTGAAACATACAAAACCTAGAGGAGAGTGATCAGATAGATACCCACTGGGTGTTTGTATAGTAAAACTTCTTGTTGTTTTTATAGACTGTCGACATTGTGGAAGCAGGACATTCCATCCATCAAGTCCACATTGACCCTCGTAACAGTATCCCACCCCCCGGACCTGCCCCCCCTACTCTATCCATGTAACCCTGCATTTCCCATGACTAACCCATCTAACCAACACATCCCTGGGCGCTATAGGCAATTTAGCATGGACAATCCACTCTAAGCTGGATATCTTTGGACACTGGGAGGAAACCCACACAGACGTGGGGAGAATGTTCAAAATCCACATCGAGGGTTGCCCGAGGTTGGAATTGAACGCAGCTACTTGGTGATGGGAGGTAGCAGTGCTAACCGCAGATCCACCATGCACATCCGTTAGTTTTATTAGTTACTTGTGGCTGACTAAAGAAATCTTCCTGACTTGTTCCTGTCACTGAACCCGACACAGTCTGAGAACTTTATCATCGGCCATATCACCGACCTGGTTACATTTAAAATTATGTGTCAGCAGTGGACGAATGGGACGAGAAAAGGAAACAGTGATACCCTCCAACCTCCATCAGAGCAGGAATTAGGAGAAATACACAAAGGAGGATTTCAGTCAAGTGGGAATTCTCTTACCCAGAAGTTTGCGATGGCTGGATCTTTAAATTATATGGAAGCTGGCTTTGTCTGATTTTCCATGGACAGGTGAATCAGGAATAATGGTGCATGGAACGAAAAGTGCAGCTGGGATCACAATGAGATGATCCATGACCTTATTTACTGGTGAAGTAGTGTCAAAGGGCCGAATAGCCCACTTGTGTCCCTCAGCCCTATGTTCTGATGTTCCATTCAGCCCTCGGACATGCTAAACAGGGGCCGATCGAGGCCACTCCGATGGTTAGGTGGAATTTTGGAAATATACTTGGAAAATCCAGACTGGATCAGGAAGTGACCACCACCACCACCCCCAATCCCTGTTTCCAGGCTTCCCCTCTATGTAACTTCTGGTCCAGATGTGGGTCATGTTGCAGACCCAGATACGCTGGGAATACAGCTACATACCCCACCTAGGGTTAAAACAACAAATCCTCTGCTCTCCCTGAATGCAACATTGTACAACACGATTTCCAGCAAAATAACCCGTTACTTTCCAAAAGCATAACATGTGAAATTAAGAAATAGCAACAGGAGTAGGTCAATCGGCCCCTCAAGCTAACCCTGTCATTTAATAAGAACATGGCTGATCTACTCCAGGGCTCAACTCAACTCTCTTGCCGACTCCTTGTATCCCTCCACACCACTCTGGGTTAGGGAATTCCAGACATTCACTACCTTCGGAGAGAAGACATCGGTTTGCACCTCAGATTGAAATCGATGTTCCTTATTCGGTATCTATATCCTCGAGTTCAACACTTTGCCCAACAATGGAATCAACTTCTCAACATCTACCTTCTCCAACCCCTTCTGTGTCTTGTAGGTTTCAGCATTATCACTACTCATTCATTTAAACCCCAATGAATTATCGCCTCACCATCTTAGAGATTCTCAATAACTCAACCCTTTCATCCTGGGAAACTGCCGAATGAACCAACCGAGTTACTTGCTGCATCAGCATGCTGACTTTAAGTTTCATACCTAGGAAGACTCCAAACCCTTTACTGTTTCTTTTCTGGAAGTCCTCTCCATTAAATAACAGCCTGCCTTTTGATTCAACAAAGGCATTTGGCCCTGACACCATTCCTGCAATAGGACTGAGGACTTTTGCTACACAACAAGCCATGTACCTGAGAAAGCTGTTTCATTCCAGCTCCAACTCTAACATCTCCCTGGCAATGTGGGTAATTAGCAACTGCAGTCCTCACTTTCTCCTAATGTGGGTAATTACTCAACTATGTCCCATCCCCTGAGAAGGGAATAATTACGATCGGACCAATTACCACGCCCTCAGTCCCATCACGATAATCAAATTGGTTGTGGTTATTTTTGACAGAGCTGTCAAGCAGCACAGAAATAATCGGTTCAGTGTGGTTTTACGATCGGCCCCCATGTGGAGATGGTGCTCTTGTGGAATTGTCATTGGATTGCTAATCCAGACCAGGATAATTCTCTGGCAACTGGTGCAAGTTAAAAACAATTAATAAAATATTGAGATCTAATACCTGGTGTCAGTAATAGTGATCATTTGTTCAATGTCGATTATAGATGACGATCTCCTTCCCCAGTATACGTTCAGGAAGTGAATCTCCCGTGCTTTCCTGGTCTGACATAAAAGTGACTGCAGACACACAGACATGTTATAAACTCTATAAACTCTTCAATGGTCTCTGAAACGGCCAAGCAAGGCACTCAATTGTATCAAACTGCTCCGAGGTTTTAAAGGATAAACTCAGAGAGAACACCCGGCACCAGCCTCGTTATCAGAAAAGGGAATGGGAAACACAATCCTGTCGACCCTGCAGAGACCTCCTCCCAAACAGCTGAGAGCTTGTGACAACATTTACAGAGCTTTCCCACACACTGCACAGAAGCATCGGGAAAGGAATACATCATACAACTCATTGAACTTTCCCTATTCTAGATAATGGCCGAACATCTCCTCAACGCAGTTTTCCCCTTACAATATACATATCCCTTAACATGTTTAAACATTGTGAAACATAAAATGAGAACTGCTGTAGTCCATTCAGCCCATCAGTTTTGCGCCTCCATTCTATGTACAGGCAGTTCACCAATAACACGTGTTGATTCAATACAATTCGGCTGCATTGCAATTCATGAACGTTTTTCTAAAAAGTGAACTGGCGTTTACTGTGACGCGATTCCTTGGCTGGCACCAGCTGAACAGCAAACCCAGCCTCAGAAACCCTCTATCTACAAAAGGCACAATCAATGTGTTCAGCTTAAACAGGAATGCAATCTGCTCTGCAGACCTTGAAACTGAGCCTGAAACTGGGAATTATAGTTTATATTTAGAAACAACTTTATTTCAAACTGTGGGGAGAATCTTGGGGAGAACTGGAATTCCCCATCGGCATCACATGGTCAGTCAGCCCCCGCGCACTTTCTGGTGAAGATTGTGGTGAAAGGTACAGTGCTCTAGTGAGTGACTATCATGTGAAAGCGTTACATTTACAGCACTGTTCCATTACAACATGTAAGTTAAAGATTTATTTAGACTGTCCGAGTGTGTGTTAGACCAAATTTAATTTTTGGTTTTTACTGATATTTTTCGGGGTTCGGCACTTACCCTCTTTTATCCATAGACCCCATTATTAATATTGCACGATTTTCTACAACATACTGTTGCAAAGGAACACAGTTACTGCATTATTAGAGAACAACTTGGAATGATAGCTGATTTTCTATCTTCACACCATACTCCTACTCTCTCCCTATCCCTTTAGTTTCCAGAGAGCCTTATTTATATTCAGGCCCTTGACTTCCACAGCCTGATCTGGGAGAGAGTACCCCTGGTTCCCCAGTCTCCGAGTGCAGGCACTTATTCTCATCTCAATGCAAAGTGGCCTGTCTGTACCTAGTATTGTGGCCCCTTGTTTTAGACGTCCCAGCCAGGGGAATTACCATCCCTGCTTTTAATCTGTCTCGCCCTGTCAGAGTGTTATATATCTCACTGAGATTTCCACTCATTTTCCTAAACCCCATGGAATACAGGTCCAGTCGCTCCAAACTCTGCTCCCATAACAAGTCTGTCATCCCAGCGAACAGTCTGGTCATCCTTTACTGCTCTCCCTCAATGTCAGGTTTGTCCTCTGTTAGGAAAACAGACCAAAACTGCACACAATACTGCACAATGTTCGAGATGGGGTCTCACCAAGGCCCTGTACAGCTGCATAAGATACACTTACTCCTGTACTCAAATCCCCCTGAAATGAAAGTGAATACAGCATTTATCTTCCTACCCGCTTTCTGCTACTGCAATATTGCTTTCAGTGACTGGTCTACAGGGAGATCCAGATTCCTTTCAAAGTTACAGTTCTCCAATTGCTGGACCTATATACAATAGTCAGCGTGCCAATGCCATTCCCAGTATTGACTTCTGGCTTCAGAACTCACTGCCCTACATGGACTCGGAGGGCTATGCAGAAATGAACAAAAATGCAGCTTAAGTTCATTCATAGAGCAACATTTTTCAACCACTCCTTTTTCAAATGAGAGGCTGCCATTCTATTGTTCCCATCAAAGTACACAACATTTCATCTCCTTCATTACTCTCCATCTGCCACGTATTTGCCCAGTTACTCCACTTGTCTCAAACACCTTGGAACTTTTTTACATCCTCGTCATTAACTTACAGGCTGACATCGTTTAGTGCTGTCAGCAGACTTGGGAATATTACAGTTGCGCTCCACACCCAAAGATATGATGTGCATTGGGAATAGCTGGAGCCCAAGACACGATCCTTTCTATATCTTCCCAGCCTTCCATTTAAAAAAAAACATTGTTTAATTCCTACTCATTGTTTCCTGTCAGCTCTCCCATTCTAAATCTATGACCATATATTAGCCCGAGTTCCACAGGATTCGAATTTGCAGAATAGGCTTGGGCTTTATCAAAACTCTTTTTGAGATTCCATTCGTATGGCATTGATACCTTCTACATAATTTTACTAAAAGCCACTTTCTCAAATATGGTTTCCGTTTCATAAATCTCTGTTGACTTTGTCTATGCCCATTAATTTCAGTCGAATACTTTCTCTAAACTGTTGAGCTGCTAATTTCATTCTATTCCCTTTTTCTCACCAGAATAAAGTTCCCTCGTATTACTAGGAAGTTTTCTTTTTTGTTTTATTTTCTTCAGTGAAGGCATAACTGAAGTATTTGCTCCATTGTTCTGCTATTTCCCTGTCCCCAATTATCTGGTATCAGACGGTAAGAAATCTGCACATTTTTGCTATTAATTTTGCCCTTGACATATTTTCAGAAAATATTTCAAGTTCTCTCTTATCAACTGTGTTAAGGTATTCTTCAGAAACCCATCAATTCCTACCATTAAGCTACTCAATGATTGACCTTCCACAGTCATACAATCACAGAAGCAAAGTCTCTGTACTACCAGATATACAGCACGGTCTACATTAGGCCCACTTTCCGACACAAGACCTTAGCCGTGAATCTTAAAGTATTTGAAGTGCACAGCCGTGTCGTTTCTAATGGGTTGAGGTTACCATGACGACTTCACTCTCAAGAAGTGCATTCCAGACCCCAACACCCTCTGGTTGAAAAACAATTCTCAAATCTTCACTAAATCGCAAACCCTTCACTTTAAAAGTGGGGCACTTTGACTAAAAACAACAGCTGCTGTCTATCCACACTGTCCATGTACCTCATAATCATATTCTTCTGAATCACAGACCTCTCAGCCTTCTCCCCTCCAAACTAAACAACCTGAGGTTATCCAGTCTCTCTCCATAGCTGACATGCTTCATCCCAGGCAACATCCTGGTGAATATTCTCTGTACCCCCTCCAGTACAATCAGATACTTCCTGTAATGTTGTTCCCAGAACTACACACAGAATTCCATCTTGCCCTCATCAAAGTTCTGCATAGTTCTTATAATCTATGCCGAGATGAATAAAGGCTGTGTTTATATTCCCCTATCGCTTCCCCAAATTGTGTATTAACCTGTTCAATCACATTCAGCGATATGTGGAGAAGCACCCTCTTAGCTTCCTAGTGTGCTGCCATTCATTGAGTACTCCCCTGTCTGGTTCCTTCTCCCAAAGTGTATCATCTCATAGTTATCAGAGTTACATTCCATCTGCCATTGATCCACCCATCTGACCATTCCATCTGTATCACCCTGTAACATAAGGCCATCCTCCTCACTGCCAATCACCCGGCCAATCTTTGTATCAAACACAAACTTATTTATTACATACCCCACCCCTCATCAATTTTCACAGCTGCATCATTTATGCATACCACAAATAGTAAGGTTAAAATCTCTCAACATCAGTTACATCACGTGGTTGTGCACATTGATGAAGAAGCAGTGTTTCGAAAGCTTGTGCTGCCAGATAGATCTGTTAGACTATAGTCTGGTGTTATGCTATTTTTAGATTTGTCCACCCCAGCCCAACACGAGCACCTCCGAATCACAAATAATAAGGGACCCAGCACTGATGCCTGTGGTACACTGGCCTCCAGTCACACAAACTTCTTTCTACACTCCCCTCTTTCTCCTACTACTAAAGTTGATTTAGATGCAACTTGGCAAGTCACTAATGAGGCCTACCTATTTATTGGTTATTCTGTTCCGCTTGACACACTTATAGATTATCTGGGGATTCTCCGTAATCTTGCCCTGCCTTGCCCCTGTGTTAGTCAGTCCCTTCCACGTGCAGAATTTCCTCCTTATTTCATTGTTCAATGGTCTGTCCTTATCCTGCCATTATTTGCCTTGAATGTGGATTAGACAGCCTGATAAACATCTGTTAATTTCCAACTTGTCATATGTTTTCTGAGTTTTATAAAGTTGACAGTGACCCAACTCTCATTCTTTGAAACTCAAGAGAACACAGGCAGAGTTTCCTCATCACGCAATCTCGCTATCTGAGGGATTTATCTGGATAATGTCCATTACACTTCCTCTGTGGTCAATATATTCTTTCTCAGATTTGGCCACCAAAACTGTTCTCAATATTCCAGGCACAATCTCACCAACACTCTGTGAAACTGCTTCAACATGTCTTTACATCTATATTGTGACTCCCTTAAAGGAAGGCAAACCAAACTTTAAATTTCCATTTACATATATTCCTCCAAATACCCTTCACATCATTGCATTTTCGAACTCACTGTGTGAGTTCTTATAGAAAGCCTTTTGATAATCTAAAATATGCCAATTCTACTGGATCCCCATTATCTATGCTGTAAGAATCAACTTCAAACAATTCCAAAGTTTGTCAAGTATGATTTCCCTTTCAGAAATGCATTCTGAGTCTCTCCATTATTGCTGTTAATGTCTAAGTATCCAATATCACATCCTATATAATAGATTCCAACAGTTTCCCGACAAATGTAAAGTTAATTTGTCAGCAGTTCTCCACACTATCTCTTCTTCCCTTTGTAGATGCTTGGATCCCTACCATTCATCTATCGTGCTTGGATCATGTTTACTAATGTACATTTATCTACACCAGCTTCCAGACTCTGCAGAATGTACAGGAAAATAGAACGCAGTCATCGACAATGCAATCAATACTTCTATTTGTGATTTATTTCTGAAGATTTTGGTATGAAGTACATCTGGTTTGTCAAACTTAGCAATGCTCAATCCAGCTGCATGTTTAATATTGCCTTGTTACTGATATGAATTGACTTTATGTCTTTACTTCCACAAGACATCCGATCACTTCGTATTTCTGGGTGATTTTCTGGATCTTACTCCATTAAGACAGATGTATAGTAACTGGCCATTTGCTTTGCAATTTCCCTGTTATCCACCAGAAACTCGTCTCTCCCGATTGCAAATTTTCACATTTGACTATGTTTTTCATTCCTTTGAAATATAGATCGTAGATTTTTGCAATCTTTGTGTTCCTGCTTGTTTGCATGCATGTTCGCTTTTTGATTTCCTGATCAGTTTCATGACCCTCCTTTTCTGTATTGCAATTTTCTGAGAATTATCAGGATTTCACAAAGTCTGGAATTCTTCTGAAGTCACTTCCTGTGATTAATATATTCTTTAATTTGTTATTTTAATCATCATTAAGTCACTTTCTCACTCTTTGGTGTTTTCACCTGAAATAAGTAGACATATCAGTATTTCTATAAACCTCCTGGTCCTGACCAGATATATTGGGGAACACTGCAGGAGGACAGAGAAGTAATAGCGGGGGCCTTGGTTGGTACTTTTGTATCATCGGTAGCCAACGGGTGAGGTCCCGGAGGACTGGAGTGTAGCGAATGTTGTGCCCTTATTCAAGAAGAGCTACAAAGAAAAACCTGGTACCTATAGACCAATAAACCTGACATCTCTAGTAGGTATGTTTATTGATAAGTTCTGAGAGAGAAGATATACATGGATTTGGAAAGGCAGGGTGTGATTATGAGCAGTCAACATGGCTTTGTGCATGGGGGATCATGTCTCAAAAGTTTGGTAGAGTGCTTTGGTGAAATGACAAGTAACTTGGTGGTATACCTGGTGTATATGGATTTCAGTAAGGCCTTCGGTAAGGTTCCACATGGTACGCTGCTCTCGAAGTTTAGATCACATGGAATTGAGGGGGAGCTGGTAAATTAAATCCAAAATTTGCTTGATGGTAGGAAACATTGGGTAATAGTGGAAGGATGCTTGTCGGACTCGAGGCCTGTGATGAGTGGAATGCCTCAGGGGTCAGTTCTGGGACTGTTACTGTTTGTTTTATGCATGTATATTGTATATATATTTACATATTACACACATCTATGATTTAGATGAGAATGTACAGGCATGAATTAAAGGTTTCAAGGTGACACTAAAATAGACGGTGTCGTGGACAGTGAGGAAGACTATCAGGAATTTCAGAAATTACAGCAGTGCCTTGATCAGGTGAGGAAGTGGGCCGAGAAATGCCAAATGGAGTTTAATACAGATAAGTGTAAGTTCTTGCATTTTAGAAAGTCAAAGCAAGGTTGGAGATTCATGGTGAATAGCAGGGTCTTTAGGAGGGTAGTGAAACAAAGGGACCTTGGAATTCAGGTTCAATGTCCTCTGAAAGTGGTGTCACAGGTAGATAGGGCAGTGAAAAAGGCATTTGGCAGACTGGCCTTCATCAGTCAGAGCAATGAGTATCGACATTAGGGAGTTATGTTGCAGTTATACAGGATGGTGGTGATGCAATACTGGTAGTGTTATGTTCAGTGTTGTTCACTTTGCTACAGGAAGGATGTTATTAAACTGGAAATAGTGCAGAAGAAACTTACAAGGATGTTGCCCAGACTCAATGGTCTGCGTTATTGTGAGAGGTTGGGCAAGATAGGAGTTTTTACTTTAGAGTGTATGAGACTGAGGGGGATCTGATAGAAGTGTATAAGATCATGGGAAGCATGGATAGAGTGAATGCACTCTGTCTTTTTTCCCCAGGGTTGAGCAACCACGGACCAGAGGACATTAATTTAAGATCCGAGAGGAAAGAGTAAAAGGGAACCTGAGGGGCAATTTCTTTTACACACAGGATGGTATGCACATGGAATGAGCTGCCAGCAGAAGTGTTTGAGGCGGGTACATTCACAAAATTTAAAATGCATTTGGACAAATACACGGATAGGAAAGAATAAGAAGGATATGGGGCAAGGGCAGGGAAATGGAGTTAATGTGAATGGACATTTCATTCGGAATGGAGCAGTTTGAGCTGAACGGCCTGTCTCCGTGCTGTCGGACTGTATGACTCTCACAATCATTGCTTCTCCCATTGAATGTTATATTGTACTTCCCCAATTCACTGGAGCGTAATTAACCCTCTAGTCTCCGGGCTTCCATGATGCGTGACCAGAATGTTCAAACATTCGATATTGTATTCAGACGCCGTGTAAAAATGCAACATATTGATGTCACTATTCCTCCAAAGCTGCTTCAGAGCAAGGTTATTAATTAGTCCTCCTGACCACACAACACCAAATCTGAAATAACCTGCTCTCTAGTTTGGTTCACAACATACTGTTCAACCGACCTGGTACACACTTACAGAAGTTATTGTTCACAGTATTAGTAGTCACTTAGTTAATGCAGTTTCGGTGCAACTTGAGACAATCCAGTATTAATGCAGCACCCATGATTATTTGCTACTCATTCACAGGATGAGGACGTCGCTGGATAACCAGCATTTATTGCCCATGCCAGAGGGCAGTTAAGAGTCAGCTGCGTTGTCTTGAGTCTGGAGTCACATGCAGGCCACATCAAGTAAGGACAGCAATATCCTTCCCTCAAGAACATCAGTGAACCAGATGAGATTTTCCAACAATCGACAATGGATTCCTGGTCATCATAAACCCTTGATTCCAGATACATATTGAATTCAAATTCCACCATCTGCATGGCAGGATTTGAACGCATGTCCCCAGAATATTACCTGGGTCTCTGGGTTAAGAGCCCAGCGATAATATCACTATGTCATTGCTTTCCCTTGCATATACTTACACACCTAATTTCCAGAGCATATGTTGTAAAGTATTTACGTGACAGATTTGGTGTTGATATATAACACACTAATGTTTGCTTCACATTGCTATTTGTGAGATCCACCCAAACTGATTCTGTGGGAAGTGATTGAAAGGGTCTGAGGCGTTATTACCAATAGACTTGGACAAGACGTTCAGGGAGACTCACCTCAACGCTGAGATAATCTGAAGAATTGGTCAGCAATACAGGACAAGCATCAACATTCTTTCCCCCCACTTTGCCATGACAAGTGTCACCATATTCTTCTGCTCCCTCACACTCACTGTACATCTGTTATAACACCTACCTCCGACCAAGGCTCACACTCTATCTCCAAATAAGGCTCAAGCACGACCAAACTCACTGTTGAATTCGCACCTTCCCTCCCCGACGTTTTCTGTCACTGACGCAATAGCTCCGCACACTAATACCACTGCATGGATACAACACTGTGGTCAAACTTCATCCGTACATCTCACCCTTCCCCCTTCCACTACACCAGCACTAATAATAGGGGTACCCACTCCCACCCTCACTCCGTTCCTCCTCTTCACCAATTCCAGGAGAAACGGCCTGGAATAGGACATAAAGGGCCAAGCTGGGTGTTAGAATGACCGACATCTGTTCCCTCACCCACTACCTCGACATGTGGAGACGATCCTGGAAAGAGCCACCGAGGACCAGGACACCTTGTGTGGAGATTGTGAAACATCGACATCCCACCAACCAAGTAAGCAGCAATGTTCAGCAAAGAGCAATTCTCAATTTAAACTTGCTGGCATTTCCAATCTCATCTCTCTCACTTTTCAGGCTTAGTTAAAAGCATTAATGAAAGACTAAAAATAAAAATAATGTTTATTCTCTTCAGTAAAAATGTTAAAAAGAAAAAAAAGTAAACGGAATAAGTTCAGTAAGAAAAATCTAAAATATGACGTCCATTCAAAATTCTGGGCATTCCCTCATAAATACTCGAAATAATTTCTCTCACCAAAACTTCTTACGAGTGTTTGTATTCTTGCGTCTGCTTCTTTAATTTCAACGGAATATCGTGCCCTGCTATCAGATGCTCATAGTAAATGTCCCTTCCTCTCTGAACTTTTCGTAAACTGTCAATATATTTCCAAATAACTGGATGTTCCACATCAAGTTCGCATTGTCATCTCCTGTGGGCAGCTTCTGCATTATTGTTTGTTTTGTCCTCATTGTTTAAAGTCCTTTCATATAAATTCCACATTCCAACTGGAAAAAGCGGTGGACGCCGACCATTTCCTCTGCATAATCTTCTACCTCCATAGTTATCCTCGAACCAGTCCAGCAGCGGTTGCAGTTCATCTGGAAGCGCATCAGATAAATATTCAATAGCTTCATGAATGTTTTCAATCTGAATAAATGCAAGACCAATTATCATTTTAGCTCTGAGTCAATGTTACACTTACTCAACTGTCTTTTTAACATTTTTACTAAATGGAATAAACATTATTTTTATTTTTATTGCTTAGCTTAATGCTTTTTTCGAAGCCTGAAAAGGAATAAATACGAGCTGCGCTGAAATAGTTCTGCGTCTATAAGGGTCTGCGGCAAAATGGGCTGCACCAAACAGACCCCACCAAACAGAATGAAGCATTCAGTAAATTACACATCACAGGGGGAACGCCATATAACCATTCCAGGCTGTTATGCAGAAACAGGGGCGCCCTGGGTAGCTGTCAGAAAATGCAGAGTAGAGATCATTACTCATTTTGTGTTTGGAAAGCTGTAATGAGTGGAATTCTTCAGGGATCTGTATGAGGTCATCAACAAATTACAATTTTTTAGATTAGATTAGATTACTTACAGTGTGGAAACAGGCCCTTCAGCCCAACAAGTCCACACCGCCCCGCCGAAGCGTAACCCACCCATACCCCTACATCTACATCTACCCCTTACCTTACACCACGGGCAATTTAGCATAGCCAATTCACCTGACATGCACATTTTTGGACTGTGGGAGGAAACCGGAGCACCCGGAGGAAACTCACGCAGACACGGGGAGAACGTGCAAACTCCACACAGTCAGTCGCCTGAGGCGGGAATTGAACCCCGGTCTCCAGCGCTGTGAGGCAGCAGTGCTAATCACTGTTCCACCATACCGCCCACAATCTATTCTAATGAACCGGATGAAGGAGATGGAGCTCAGTTTGATCATGCACCAGGATAGTCATTCAATAAGATGTCAAATGGAGACAGAGCGTCTGCAATGGGATACAGACAGGGGGAGGGCAGAGTGTCTGCAATGGAATACAGACAGGGGAAGGACAGATCACCTGAAATTGGATACAGATGGGGGGGAGGGCAGAGCGTCTGCAATAGGATACAGACAGAGGTACGGCAGAGAATCTGCAATGGGAGACAGATGGGGGAGAGCAGAGCGTCTGCAATGGGATACAGACAGGGGGGAGGGCAGAGCGTCTGCAATGAGATACAGAGAGCGGAGAGCAGAGCAACGGCAGTGCGTCTACAATGGGATACAGACAGGGGGAGGGCAGAGCGTCTGCAATGGGAGACAGACTGGGGGAGGGATGCACCTCTGCAATGGGCTGCAGACAGGGGAAGGGAAGAGCGTCTGCAACGGGATACTAATGGGTGAGGGCAGAGCGTCTGCTATTGGATCCAGACGGGGAGGCAGAGCATCTGCAATGTGATACTGACGGGGGAGAGCAGTGCTTCTGCAATGGGATACAGACAGGAGGAGGGCAGAACATCTGCAATGGGACACAGACGGGGGAGAGCAGAGCATCTGCGAAAGGAGACAGACAGGGGGCGGGCAGAGGGTCTGCAATGGGATGCAGTCAAAGAGAAGACAGATCATCTGCAATGGGATACAGACGAAGGAAGGCAGAATGTCTGCAATGGGATATCGACGGGGGAGGGCAGACCATCTGCAGTGGGATACAGACAGTGGAGGGAAGACTGTCTGCAGTGGGATACAGATAGGGGAGGGCAAAGCGTCTGCAATGGGATACAGACAGCGGAGGGCAGAGCTAAGGCAGTGCGTCTACACTGGGATACAGACAGGGGAAGGGCAGAGCATCTGAAAGGGAGACAGACTGGGGAAGGGATGCATGCCTGCAATGGGATACAGGCAGGGGGAGGGAAGAGTGTCTGCAATAGGATACTGATGGGTGAGGGCAGAGTGTCTACACTGGGATACAGACAGGGGAAGGCAAAACATCTACAATGGGATACAGACAGGGGAAAGGCAAAGCGTCTGCAATGGGATACAGATGGGGAGACAGAGCATCGGCAATGAGATACTGACGGAGGAGGGCAGATTGTCTGCAATGGGACACAGACAGTGGGAGTGCAGAACGTCTGCAATGGGACACAGATTGGGAGAGGGCACAGCAACAAGCAATGGCATAAAGACAGAGGATGGCTGTGAGCAAAGCTTCAGCAGAAAAAAAGCAGTACAATATATATGATGGAAATTTTCTCTTTTGGGGAAAGGACGAAACAGCAGAAATTTATTTAAATGCCAGGAGAAAGCAGAACTCAGTGTTACAGAGGGATTTGCGTGTCTTAGTGCATTAATCACATCAAATTAACTTGAAGATGTACCGAGTGATTTGGAAGGTAAATGTCGTGATTCTGTTTCATGCAAGGGGTGTTGGGTATGATCTTAGCGATGTTTTCTGCATCAGTACAGGGCATTGCTGAGATTACATCTGTTGTACTATGTGTAGTTATAACTGTCTAAATTGAAAATAAAAAAATCCAAAATTATTTTCGAAATGTCTCAAAGGTATTTCTCTTTACGCATTCTTGGGATGAAGACATTACGTTATGAAGAATTAACTGTTCGGCCTGCGAATGAGGGATATTTTATTGACCATATAAGATCTTGAGAAGAGTGCAGTTGGTTAATACTGGATGGATATTTCTTCTTGTGTAAGAGAATAAAACTGGGGAAATTCTTTAAGGATAAGTCAGTTTCAAAGGAAAGGTCACTGGACAGAAAAATTGAACTATGAATTCTCTTCCAACATGCTGACAGAAAGTTGAGCTTTTCCAGCAATTACTGTATATGTTTCAGAATATTCATTTTAACACAGATATTGTGAAGATATGAAACGCTTATTTTTACATTATGCAAGCACATATGAACAGATCTTCAAAACAATTACGACCATTTATTGTGAATGAATTGATTCTGCAATAACGCAGTGACCTGGAGTCAAGAATGTAATGGAGTCATATAGTTCGGACAATGTTCAAGAAGAGCTCACGGAGTCCAGTGTGGGACTGATAACGTTACTGATTTAACTTACAGATGGAAAATATAGCCTATCTGTGGAGAAACATTCTATTGCTCCCTTTCTGTTTCCCTATCGCTCATCACAACAATGTGTGGAGTGAAAAAAGCCCAGTCGTCTTTCCCACTAATGGAGGATTCCTGATGAGGTTTCACTAGAATCTCCCCATTACCTGAAGCAAAACAGTTCAGCCAAATTCAACTGTTTCATGAAGAAATCCCATTGTCAGAAGGCAGTGCAAGTAGAATAACTACAGAAGTAATTATCTGACTCGATAGTGAAGGGAACAGATTGGAGATTCTGTGGCTGCAAATGGGAATCCGGAATGGTGTGTCGCCTCCCACATGCCAGGTCCAGGATGTCTCAGAGCGCCTGCAGAACGTTCTCACCCGGGGTGGCGGGGGGGTTGGGGGTGGTGGGGGAGCGGAGCGGGAAGCAGCCAGAAGTCATTGTGCACAGTGGTACAAAGGACAGAGTGACAGAGGTAGAAATAGTGATGACATCCTGCAGAGTGATTGTAGAGAGCTAGGGAAAAGGTGAAAAGACAGGACCATGACAGTGGTAATATCCAGTTTATTTCCAGTGCTCCGTGCTAGTGAATATAAGAACAGGAGGATATGGCAGATGAAGGAGTGGCTAAAGAATTGGTGCAGGGGGCAGAGATTTTTGGATTACTGGTATCTTTTGTGGGGCAAGGTGACATGTTCGGGTTGTACCTGAACTGGAAGGGGACCAATATCCTGGCAGGCAGGTTTGCAACTGCTGCAAAGGAGGATTTCAACTAGATTGGCTGGAGTTGGGGAGTGGTGGGATCCTCAACAGCAGGGAGGCAATTGCGAGGTTGGAAGGAGACACAGTAATCAGAAACAGTAAAATGCAAAGACAGGTCAGGTTAGACAAGGACAGGGAGCAAGGAATGCCTGTTGGATTAAATTGCAACTGTTTCATTTTTGCAAGATGGCTTACAGGTAAGGCCGATGAACTCAGGGCATGGATCGGTGCGTGGGACTGGGATATTATAGCCATTACTGAAACATGGCTAAGGGAGGGACAGCACCGGCAACTTAAAGTATCAGGGTACAGGTGCTTTATGCGGGACAGAGATGGTAGAAAGAGGAGACAGGGAGTTTCATTTTTGATTAAGGCGAGTAACACAGCAGTACTCAGAGATAAAATAACTGATGGATCATCCAGTGAGGATTTGTCTGGGGAGCTAATAAATAAGAAGGGAATGGTGATAGTATTTGGATTGTACTATAGGCCCCCAAATAATAAACAAGGAATTAGGGGAACAAAAATATGTAGACAGACTGGGGAGACTTGCAGGGCCAATAGGATTGCATTAGTAGGAGATTTTAATTTTCCTAGCATAGACTGGGAATGACACAGAATTAAGGACTGAGATGGGGTGAATTTATAAAGTGTGTTCAGAATAGTTTCCTCAAGCAGTAAGTAGAGGGTGCAACTCGGGAAGGGACGAAGCGTGACCTGCTCTAAGATCTAGGGCAGGACAGGTGACTGAGGTGACAGTGGGGGAGCCCTCTGGGACCCGCGAACATAGTTCTATTAATTTTTAAATAGTTATGCAGAAGGACAAAACTGCTCCACATATTCAAGTTCAAACTTGGGGCAAGGCGAATTTTGGTGGAATGAGACAGGAGCTTGTAGGGGTGGGTTGGAGGAGTTTGTTTGCAGGCGAAGGGACCTCCTGCAAGTGGGAGGACTTTAAAAGTGAAATGTCTACAGTTCAAGGTCTATATGTTACTGTGAGGGTAAAAGGCAAGGTTGGTAGGAAGAGGGGACGTCGGATGTCTGGAGATATTGAGGCTTTGACCAGCAAAAAAGGAGGCGTGGCTCAGGTTCAGGCAGCTGGGATCGAGGGAATACCTGGAGGTATCCAGGGGATACAGTAGTTTACTGAAAAAGGAAATCAAGAGTGCGAAAAGGGGACACAAGATAGCTTTGGCTGAGAAGATTAGGGTGAATCCAAAGAGGTTCTTTAAGTATATTAAAGAAAAAGGAATAACGAAATGAGAATATGACCACTCAAGTTCCAAAGTGGACATGCACGTCTAGAACTGTAGGAGATTTGCGAGATTCTCAATGAATATTTCTCCTCTGCCTTTACCGTGGAGAAAAACATGAAGACTAGGGAGCTTAACAAAGGTAGAAGTGTTATCTTGGGGTGAGTCAATATCACAGGAGAAGACGTGTTGGATGCATTAGAATGTATGAAGGTGGATAAATCTCCTGGTCCTAAACAGATGCATCCAAGAATACTGCAAGAGGCTACAGAAGAAACTACGGGGACCCTGGTAAATACTTTTGCATCATCGTTAGCTACAGTTTAGGCTCCAAAATATTGGAGATTAGCAAATGTTGTGTCATTATTCAAGAAGGGAAGCAAAGAAAAATCTGGGATTGATAGACCAACAAACCTAACAACTGTGGTAGGTACATTACTTGAGAAGACTCTGAGGGATGAGATATACATGCATTTTGAAAGATAAGGTGTGTTTCGAAATAGTTTTTTGACAGATTCCCTACAGTATGGGAACAGGCCATTTGGCCCAACAAGATCACACCGACCCTCCAAACAGAAACCCACCCAGTCCCATTCCCCTGCCCTATATTTACCACTGACGAATGCACATAACACTACGGGTAACTTGGCATGGACAATTCACCTGACCTATGCATCTTTGGATTGTAGAAGGAAAATGGAGCACCCAGAGGAAAGACACACAAATACAGTTAGAATGTGCAAACTCCACACAGAGAGTCACCCGAAGCTGGAACCAAACCTGATCCATAATACTATGAGGCAGCAGTACTAACTACGGAATCACCATGCCAGCTTTACCTTTTTCAACACAGTTCAATGACACAGGTACAAAATCTATTCTGCCCTTCATCCATGATGCACGTTCCAATATTACATACCATGGATAATTTATTCTCCACTGAAAATGTCATCTTATTATTATTTACTAATTCGTATGTTATTATTAATTTTAGTAACTATCATTAATAGATGTTTTTAGACTGGAAAGATTTTTGAGTGGGAGATCATGCCTCTCAAATTTCTTTGAGTTCATTGATGAAGTGACCAGAAATGTTGATGAGGGTCGGGCAGTATACGTAGTTTGTATGGTTTTCACTAAGGCCTTTGACAATGTTACCATTGATAGGCTGTTCTGGAAGGTTGGAATCGCATGGGAGCTGCAAATTGTACACACAATTGGCTTCATGGTAGTAAGCAGAGGGTAATAGTGGAAGGATGCTCTCAGACTGGAGGCCTGTGACACATGAAGTGCCTCAGGGGTCGCTGCTGGGCCCGTTGTTGTTTGTTATCTGTGTCAATGATATTCTTGCGAATGTACAAAACATGATTAGGAAACTTGAACATGACACTAAAATAGGTGGTATCGTGGACAGTGAGGACGTATATCAGAAATTGCAGCAGGACATTGATCAAACTGGAGAAGTGGGCCGAGGAATATTTTGGCAACGTTAGATCAAGGTAGGAGTTTCATGGTGATTGGTAGGACCTTAAGGAGTGTAGTTGAGCAGAGGGACCATGGAGGTTAGGTGCACCGTTATCTGAAAGTGGGGTCATAGTTAGACATGGTAGTGAAGTAGGCTTTTGCCACACTATCAAGCATCGGACAGGACATGGAGGAGAGCAGTTGGGAAGTTATGTTGCAGTTATACAGGAAGTTGGTGAGGCTGCCCTTGTCGTGCTGTGTTCAGTTTTAGTCACATTGCGATCAGGAGGATGTTTTTAATTTCGAATGTGTGCAGACGGATTTTACAAAAATATTGCCAGGTCTCAACAGTATGAATTGTAGGGAGAGGTTGGACAAGCGAGAACTTTTATCTTTGGATAATAGGAGACTGAGAGGGATCTTATAGAAGTTTACATGGATAGGATAGATCCAGCCTTTTTTTCCGAGAGTTGGGGAATCGAGGAGGAGAGGGCATCAATTTAAGGTGAGAGGGGAAAGAATAAAAGGGAAACTGATGGAAATTGTTTTACACAGAGAGTGGTACACAAAGGGAATGAGCTGCCAACGTACGTGGTTGCAGCATTTATATTAACGATATTTAAACGGCATTTGGGAAGTATGGACAGGAAAGGTCGAGAATGCTAAGGGCCAAGTGCTGGGAAATGAGGTTAGTGTGCTTGGATATTTGGGTCAGCATGGATGAGTTTCGGCCAAAGGACCTCTCTGCCTCTCTCCATGCTGTAGGACGTGATGACTCTACAAATAGAATAGCATTTGGGTCAAACTCTCATTTTTCCTTTGGTCATGAGTTCGAATCATATTTGGACAATGTTCTTTCAAGTTAACTTTGCAGATATTTCACTTTTCAGTTTATTATCGACACTCCGTGTGTGTGCGCGCGTGCGTGTGTGTGTCTGTGTGTGTTTCTCAGCAAAATATCAATGTACATATTTGCAATATCCTCTCGTCATTCCCCTTTCCATCATAGTTTGAGTACATTTGTTTTGGTCATAAACGTGTTGTTTCAGCATATTAAAGAAAACATTCTGAGAACTATATCATTGGCCATATCACCAACTTAGTCATATATTTATTTTGTGGACAGTGGAGGAGTGGGGCTAGAAAAGGGAGAAGTAAGCCAAAACAACACAGGGAACTATCGACTCAATCAGCCAACGTTAGTGCCGAGGCGTTCGTTGGAGAGGATTCTGAGGGATAGGATTTACATCTATTTTGAAGGACAAGGACTGATTAGGGATAGTCTATATGGATTTGTGTGATGCAAATCATGTCTAATAAATGTGATTGCGTATTATGAAGAGGTGACAAAGAAGATTGAAGAAGACACTGTAGTAGATATTGTTTACACAGACTTCAGCAAGGCATTTAGTAAGGTACTTCATCGTAGGCAGATTACTAAGATTAGGTCATATGTAATTTAGGAAAAACTAACCAATTGGATACAAAATTGGATTGAAGGTAATGGATTGTTTTCCAGACTGAAGACCTGTGGCCAGCGGTGTACTGAAAGAATCAGTGGTAAGCTCACTGCTTTTCATCACGGATGTAAACAATTTTGATGTGATTATTGGAGGCATGGTTAGTCAGCTTACAGATAACATCACCAACGTGGTGCAGTGGACAGTGAAGAATATAACGGGATCCTTCACGATCAATGAGCCAAGGACTGGCAGATGGAGTTTAATTTAGATATTTGTGAGGTTTTGCATTTTGGTAAGCTAAAGCAGGGTAGTGCCCTGGGGAATGTTGCTGAACAAAGAGACCTATGGGTGAAGATTCATAGTTCCTTGAGAGTGTAGTTTAGGTCGGTAGAGTGGTGAGGAATGTAGTTGGCATGCTTGCCTTAATCGGTCAGAACATTGAGTATAGGAGTAGGGGTAGCGTGTTGTGCTTGTACAGGACGTAGGTGAGGCCACTTTAAGAATACTGCGTACATGTCAGTTGACTCTGCTAAAGGATGGATGTTGTTAAGCTTGAAAGGGTGCAGAAAAGATTTACAAAGATTTTCTGGAACCTGAGGGTTTGAGCTACAGGACGATGATGAACAGGATGAGGCCTTTTTCCCCCTGGACTGTCAGAGGCTGAATGGTGATATGACAGATGTTTAAAAAAGTCCTGAGGGGCATGGATAGTCTGAATGGGTAGGGGCGTACAGAACTAGACTGCATAGTGTGAAGGTGAAATGGCAAAGACTTAGAAGGGACCTGAGGTGAAACATTTTCATACCAGGGGGCGGTCGGTGTACTGTCAGAGGAAGTGGTGAAAGCGGGTACAATTACACGTTTAAAATGTATCTGGAAAGGTACATAAATAGGAATGGTTAAGAGGGATGTGGGCCAAATGCTGACAAGTGGGAGGAAATCTGATTAAGATGCCAGATTGGCATGGACAATTTGGACAAAAGGATCTGTTTCCATGTTGTATGACTCTCTTATTCTCCCAACGGGATGAGGGAAACTTCTAAAAGGGCCATTCGAATGGGAATTCTCTTCCCCAGAAGTTTGTGGTGCCTCTCTGATTACAAGTATTCACAGCTGAGTTAGTTAAAGTTTTGACAGAGAAGTGTTTCATGGATAATGGGACACAGATAGGAAAATGAGGCTCAGACCACAATCTGATCAGCCACAATCTTAATGCCTGGTGGAGAAGGCTCAAATTCTCTAATGACCCACTCTTGTTCCTTAGTCCCATGTTTCTGCGTTCCATTCAACCCCTCAAACCGGCTAGACAGGAGCTATTGGAGTCCAGTAACTGTTATAGCATGGTGCACAGAAACAGAGGAGACCATTTCATCCCTCCAGACTGTCCCACACGGTTTGGGAGCTTTGGAAAATGTAAGTGGAAGACACAGGCTAGATATAAAAGAGGTCCCTCATCTCTCTTTACAGGGCTTCCCCTCTCTGTACCTTGTGCTTCATTTGTTGATCATGTTGTAGACCCAGATTCACTGTGAATACAGCTCCAAAGGCTCACCCAGCGATGCCTCACAAAATCTGTTGGTCTCCCCGATTGCAATATTCTATAAAAGACCTTCCAGGAAACTAACACCAACTAACTTTCCAATAACAGAATGGGAGAACATCAGAAGCAGGGCAGGTCATTCACATCCGAAGCCTGCCTTGCCCTTCACTAAGATCGAGGATGACCTGCTCCAAGTCTTAAATATTCCTCAATGTCGAAGTCTTCTTGAGCACTTCCATAGAATACAGAACAAAGAACAGTATTGATTTGGAGATGTCGGTATTGGACTGGGGTGTACAAAGTTAAAAAGCACAAAGCACCAGGTTATAGTCCAACAGATTTAATTGGAAGCACACTAGCTTTCCTTCATCAGGTGATAGTGGAGGGCTCAATCCTAACACAGAATTTATATCAGAAATTTGCAGTGAGATGTAACTGAAATTATACATTGGAAAATTGATTGCTCTGCCTTTCATCTGTTAGAATACCATGATAATGTCACTTCCTTCATATGTAAATCACAAAAACCTTTTTTTAAAGTTGCATTCTCAGGTTAGCTGCTGTCAATGGTGATAGCTAGACAATATGGTGAAGGTGTTGCCCCCTGTGCTCTCTGTGTAGGCCATGATGTTTAGTTTGATTCTAATCGAAAAAGTGAGATAACGCAGTTTTACATGAATTCATGCAGTTTTTGAGCTCAGAATTCTACATGTATGCATGCAGTTAGGGCCTTCAACCCTCGACGTTGTGCCATTTATCCTACTCTAAGATCAGACTAACCTACATGCTTCTGTTCACTTTGTTCCATGTACCTATCCAAGAGTCTCTTAAGTTTCCCTCACGTATTTGACTCTACTACCACCGCTGGCAGTGCATCCGACACACCCACCACTCTCTGTGTAAAAACTCTATCGCTGATATCTCCCCTAAACCTTCCTCCAATTGCATTAAAATTATGCCACTTAGTCACAGACATTTCTGCCCTGGGAAAATGCTTCTGGATATTCACTTTCTATGCCTCTCATCATCTTGTACACCTCCAGTGAGAAAAGCTCTCACTCCCTCATGGTTTCTTCATAAGACCTGCCCTCGAGTCCAGGCAGCATCCTGATAAATCTCCTCCTGGTAAATCGCACTTAATGAGAATTAACTAAGACCTCTACACTTTTTGGAGTTATTCATGGCACAAGGGAAGATGATTATCATTGGTGGGCATCAATCATCTCAGCCATGGGACACATCTGCAGGAGATCCTCAGTGTAGCTTCCTCAGCCCAGGCATCTCCAGTTTGTCATCATAGAATCCCTACAGTGTGGAAGGAGGCTATTCAGCCCATTGAGTCCAAACTGAGCAGATTAGATTCCCTACAGTATGGGAACAGGCATTTCGGCCCAACCAGTCCATACCGACCCTACGAAGAGTAACGCACCCAGACACATTTCCCTCTGACTAATGCACCTAACATATTGGACAACTTAGCATGGCAAATTGACCCATCCTGAACATCTTCGAACTGTGGGAGGAAACCGGAGTACCCAGAGGAAACCCATGCAGACAAATGGGGAATGTGCAAACTCCACACAGACAGTTGCCCAAGGCTGGAATCGAACCTGGGACCCTGGCGCTGTGAATCAGCAGTGTAAGCTACTGAGCCACGGTGCCAGCAGACAAGGGGGCATTCACTGAAGTTTACAACGTTTTCAGGACAAGTTGTCCCTCTTCAGCTCTTGAAACAATCTGTGACCGTGTGCAGCAAGACTTGGATAACATTCAAGATCGTGCTGTTAAAGTCTGGGTAACATTTCTGTAACAACACAGTACATTTACACAGTAAGAGGAGGAGTTCATTTAGCACCTCAATCTGGTTTCACAAGAATGTGAGGAAGCCATTCATCCCATCCCATCAAAACCACTCAGTCCCTCTTGCCTGTTGCACAGGAAGTCAGGGAGTCTACTCTCCCACATGTCACATACATGGGAACAGACAGAACCATTTCACACCCGGAGTCACTTACAAAGGATCAGGAAGAGGTTATTCAGCTTGTCAAGCCACTAAGGCAGGAACAGGAAAGTGTCAGAGATGCTCCAACATCGCAAACAAATGGAGCAGGGGCTACACAGACAGACTGCTCCAAATTGATCCACATGGCTTAATTACTCATGGTACATATATGTTACTTTAACATGGGTTTCTGGCAGTCGGAATGAAGCCAACATTTTTTAGCCATTCTCGAAGTTACCTTCCATCTCCAAGAAGACAGACCCATGGTCTCCGTGGTCAGAAGCCGTTAGGGAATAAATAACTGTTTCAGAATGAAGGTATTTTGGCTGCTGACAGGATTGTGTACAAAATGACATTCAATGTAGTGTCACACAGTAACTGTGCATTAAAGTGTTCAGAGTTCATTCAGAGCCTGTACCTCGCTGTCAATCGACATGGCGGCTCTGCAGATGCAGATGTCGTGAATTAAACATCTAATGAAAAGCATTTTCACGCTATTCAGCTGTTTGGGACATAATGAATTTCTGTCCATATCCATCAAGCTTCAACTTCTTATTCTCTCACAGCGCTACAGATTAAACACAGTTACTGCACCCTCTCCTCAAGGTAACATCATGCCAGTGTTTAGTCTGGTCAAAATACTTTCCACTCTCTCAGTGACAAAGGGATCATTGTTTATAAAGCAGACCAAATCTTTACAAAATGCACCAAATACTCTCTCAGAAAACACGATCAGTTGGAAAGATATTATAACATTGGTACTTCGATCATTTTGCATGAAGAACCACATATCATTTACTTCCTGCCCCCGTATGAATTCTGTCAGTGACTTATGACCAAGGACATCCAGGTCCTTTTCAACAAAAGCACTCGCCCACCTCTCTACCATTTAATAAATATAAATTTACATGATGATATTTGTTGTTCACATATGAATCATTTTTATACCTTGTGAACAGCTATTGCCCAAACACTGATCCTGCTGCCACCCATCAATCCTTCAGTCCAGAGAAAAACAGAATTCTTCTCGTATCTCCATTACCCAATTTTGAATCCATGTGGTATATATTCCACGCCTACCTACCCATGAACTCTAACATTCCCCACTCACCTGTATTCAAACATGTCAAGCGTCTTCTAAAAATACAAATACTCCACTCCCATTGGTTCTCAACTGTCAATGTCACAACGGAAAATGTCCACAAACAGGTTTATCAAAGATCATTTCCCTTTCCTGAATCTAGGCCGAATGAACCAAATCAAATCATTATTCTCCAAGTATGTAGTTGTCACTTTCCTTATAAAACGTTCCAATATTTTTTCTTCCCTCAGCTGACATCAAGCTATTTAGTTTTCCGTTTTCACTCTCCATGCTGTTTGAAATATTTAAGTTTACAGCAGTTGTTTTCCAGTCTGCGGCATCCTTTCCAGAATCTAACTAGCTTTGAAGAATAATCAGTAATTCTTTCATTAGCTCTGTTCTGATCTCAATCACTCTGGGATGGAGCTCATCATATGCAGCAACTTATGAAACTTCAATTCAATTGGAATTTCAATAACATACTCTTCATTACTTCTGAAATTCCTGCAGTCTCCCATTTTTACCAATCACTCCGTTCCTTAATATTTCTGCAAGTTAGTTTCTATACCCTCCCCTGTGGAGATCGAACCAATGCATTCCTCTCAACAGGCAGGTGGTTTCTGACCGCTTGTGAATACATTGGAGGACTGCACTTCGGAGATGGATATATTCCCCACTGCTGCCTGCAAAGTTCCAGAATCAATCCAGTGTAATTCATCGTGAGTGTCAGCACAGTCCTGTCCCTGGTGTGAGACGACAGGTTATACTGAAGGACAGGATACAGCTCAATGACACCTCAATTTTGAGACAAGCTGGTTTTATACTTTACACCTGAATAGGTGCAGCATAGACAAATTTTCCTGGAAATCCCAGAGAGTATAGTATAGTGCCCTGCTCCTCCCTATTTACACAGCTTCCCTTCTTTGTCGTCATAGCTCCATTTGTTTACCATGGACCCAGACACACTGTAAATGCAGTATTCAGAGTGGGGTCCCCAGGCCCTCGGGGTTCCCTGAATGAACCCAGTAGCTGACATCACAATCCTGAGAACACCATCCACAGACCCTCCACTGACTTTCTAGATGACAGCAGCAAGTCAATTCCCCACACCCACAGTGCATTCACTCAGTGTTGGAAATGCCTCGGTCTCCTCAGTTTCTTTTCCTGGCTGAGAAAGCTGTTACATCTCCAAACAGTCGCACAGTTCCTTTCTCCAAAGAAGCAGTTGACAATGGAACATTACGTTTCTCTCTATCTCAGCGACTATAAGTATTGCTGATGGAGTTGATGACCACACTCAGAGAGGAGAGATGGAGGAACATAACTCACGGTAAGCAGGGACATCCCATAATAAATATGATATTCAGGAATATTTGAAAAGGGGAATTGTTAGAATAACATCCCATTCTGTTTTCCTTCCAGTCCATCATCAGCAATCCTTTTGCTTGCTTTTCCTTTCTCTCTCTCTCTCTCTCTCTCTCTCTCTCTTGCTGGACATCATCCACTCAACACAAACCGCCCGCTCACCCTTCCAACCATCCCTGATATCATAATATTATTTTTCAGTTGCATTCAGTTTTGATAGGGTCACTGAACTCGAAACACTATTTGTGTTTCTTCAGACAGACTACCATACCTGCTGAGATTCTCCAACATTCTTTCAGACAGTGGAGAATTTTATTTCAGATCGCCAGCATCCGCATTTCCTTGGTTATTTCACCCATAATGTTGTTGTTTTGCGGGATGCCAGCATCACTGACAAGGGCAGCATTTTGGCCATCCTGACTGCCCTTGACCACGCGGCCATTTGTCAAGACAATATGGAGACAACCAGATTGTTGTGGATCTGAGGTGACACTTAGTTCAGACAGGGCAAACATGTTAGGTTTCTTTACAAAAGTTTATTAATAAAATAAGAAAAGAAATCCTGATGGTTTATGGTTGCTATGAATGAAATTAGATTTCATTCCAATTTTTGTCATTGGAATTTAAATTTAGTCATCGACTGTGGTAGGATTCAGACAATGCTTTTAGAGTCATAACCCGTGCCTCTGAATTACACAGTCAGTGATATTATTACTCAGTTTAAGAGTCCCTGTTGTGAAGTAACTGCACAGACAAGAACAAGTTTGTGGTCAAACTATTTGTAACGGGAAGAGAGGCCAGAAGAGAACTGGGGCCATTAAATCTGTCGTTAACGAAGGGGTAGGTGATGGCGAAGTCAGCAACAGAACTCAGGCAGAGCTGGAAATTGTGGATAATATGAAGGGGGTGTCAGCAGGTTTGATGACCGAGTGAATATGGTGACATAAAACAGTTCACGGTAAAAAGGGACTCAACGTTCCGAATAGTCTTGTTCCTTCTCAGATGCTTATGAGTAAGCACTTTGGAAATGCATGAGAAGGAAGTGGCGTTTGTGACTGAAAGTTTATGCAGTTGTTAAATATAATCAACCAGAATAGAAATAACATTCAGCATCATTTATAGAATTGACAGAGATAGACTTACCAGGAACACCAATAATAGCGAGGATGGGATAGTACCCAGCTTGAATAATCATTAGTACGGCTCGTATGCGCAACTCTAACCGTGGCCAATCCTGAGAAAGCCAGTAAAGACCCCAGGATAAACTCCTGTCCATTGTTGGAACATTCCAGTCGAATGTTCTCAGATTCTGATCCATTGTTGGAACATTCCAGTCTAATGTTCTCAGATTCTGATCCATTCTTGGAACATTCCAGCCTAATGTTCTCAGATTAAAATCCATTGTTGGACCATTATAATGTTCTCAGATTCTGATTTTTCTCTCTTTCTCTGTAACTGCTGATCCCAATCTTGTTGAGGTTGACTCTGCGCCGAATACTATGGCATAACAAGTTGAAAGAAGTCCCTAATTATAGAAGAGGGAAAGCCTCCAGTGACCCAGTTAGGTCCAGGAAGACGGATATTAATCACAGTCACTGAACAAACAGCTCCAGTTAACCCATTTCACGGCAACTCTGATATATCACAATAATACTTGGTGTGTGTGGGATTTTGATATCACTGATAATTGGTCAAATAGCATATCTCCAGTTGTAAACATAGAGATGAGGGAGGGAGATAATTCTTTCTCTTCACAAGCTCAATGATTCTGCTGTGTTTTTTGGCAGCGTAGGAATTGCTGGGCTCCTGAGGCCGTCTGTGTCTGATCACCAGGCTTGCTGCATCTTTTCGTTTTATTTATTTATGTCTTCTGTCCAGCATTTAACGGTTTAGGTGGGTTTAAGCATTTTTGAGAGACACCTACGGAGCCATAGACGATGTAGATACAGTCCATTCCTTGTGTTCTTGCAGCCACGTCCGGTCCTGTGGAGTGATGGTCAAAAACCCATAGAACCAGGATTCTTAGTTTTACCTTTCGGTAGTTATTGCTGGGGTCTCAGCAGAGTTGGAAGCCAGGAAATCTCTCCCGGGTGCTACACACTCTCTGTGTGATTTCTCTCGGAACTGTCTTTTGATGTTCTTTCCTCCTGGATTGGGGAACTGCATGTGAGACAATCTGTTTCCTGTATTTGTTTTTTGACATTTGTGTGCTTATTGGACGATACCATATTGGAGCAGTTACTGTATAGCTATTAAGTAAACTATTATTCTGCTAAGTTTTCCAACAGAATTAAGTTATTGGAAGTTCCTCTTCCTTTTGTTGTCTTTTATCGACAGTATTCGAATAAATTGTGTTTTGCTTAATGTCGAATAGTTTGACCAAGTAAATTTTATCTGAAACATATCACCTCACATTTACCAGCGGAATGGGCCAAGCTGGAGGAGTGATAGTCATGTCAAGAATTATATCAGATACTCAATCCATCTCTCAGATCCAGCCTGGACACGTATAAGCCCAGATGAGGTACCTGCTCAGCATGAAGCACTGCGTAGACCAGGCTGCTGTACTGCTCAGCAATCCGTCCAGGATCGAACACTGTTAAGAACTCACCAGTTACACTACTTATCGGTCCAACAGTGCACTGAGCTATAAACTTGGATAGATAATCTTTTCAGCACAGGGCGTTGTGCAGAACACACAAAGGCATTGTTCTATACACACAGACTGGATATCTGTGCAGTATGGGGAGCTGTGCAGTGAATAGCAGTGAATTTATCTATTAATCTGGAGCAGTTACCTTCCCAGCGTACACAGCTGTGTACACCAATCACTGCATTGCTCAGTAATACTGTGTTAGATCACTGCCCAGCGTGGGGAAACTTGCAGCTCAGAGATGGATGGCGGGGGGAATCAGTTTTAATACCAACAAATGGGAGGAGCTTGGTTTAAAGCGAGGGGGAGATTGAGAGAGAATTTCACAGAAGGATCTGATGGTATTTAAAAATTATGAAATGAAAACATTTCGATAGCATCTTGTAATATAGGTCACTGTTTCCAGGAATAATGGGTGAGCAGGATATTGGTGTAAGTTAAGATGATGGAGAGTTTTGGATAAACATTTGTCCTGCAACTTTGTAACTGGGAGTAGGATCAGCAGAGTCTTCGACTCATTGGACAAAATCGAACAATAATTTGTCTCAGTGCCATTTTCATTGAGTGCGACAGAAGGAATGTCTGCACGAGGCCGAGCTAATTTCCTGGTGTTATCTTATCGAACTCACCTCATTAACTACCCACCGCATCCCATGGTGTCCCTCTCATTCAATACCAGCCTGACTTTCCCACCCATCATGGCTGTAGTTACACACCATCGCCCAGGTACTCCTGGATATTCAGTGATCCCTGGCACTGCTGCCATCTATAAAAGGACATTGGGCACACGGTTGAACTCTGTCAGTTTGGAGCTGCCCTTCACAGTTTACCCCGAGCATGGCAGATTAGGGAAATTACACCACAGCTCTTCAACAGGGGCACGGAGGGCTGGGTGAATGGTCTGGTATAAAGCGGGACCATCTCTTCCCAGAGGGATCCGCACCACCAGACTCATCGAGCATGATCTGAGCACACCACTCAGCTCAGTGCAGTATCTGAGGTCCGAAGAAAAGTGCAGCAATACAGGAAAACCATCAATAACCTTCCCCGCTCTGTCAGGATAAGGGTCACTGTATTATCTGAACTCTCTCACACTCATTGTATATCTGTTAGCGCCTTCCCCAGAATAAGGCTCCATCACTCTCACCACTGCAATGCAGCACCTTCTCTCTCTCTGTCTCTCTCTCTCTCTCTCTCTCTCTCTCTGTCTCTCTCTCTCTCTCTCTCTCTCTCTCTCTCTCTCTCTCTCTCTCTCTCACCTACCCAATACCCCGACATGGTTATAAAATGTTATTATGAGTGCAGTTTCTAGAATTCTCTGGATGATGTCATTTGTACAATGTTCCAGATAATTTTCAAAATAATTCAACTTTAGCAAACTGTTCATCCCTCAGTATGTAACCCATCAGAGGAAGGAGCAGAGTTTTACTTTATTTTAAATCACTCAGGATGAAAGTGCCTCATGAGTCCATTAAGCCTCTTAAATATACTCCACTATTCAGACAAAGAATAGTGACACTTGAAGACTCACTCTCTTCTTGAAGACAGGCGCCACTCTGGAGTTATAGCCAGTTTCACTGGAACACTCCTGTAATCTTGAGAGTTATGGAATATTTCACACAATGCCATCAGTCACTCTGTAACCACATCTATTAAAGCAAGCTATGAATTGCTGGTGAGCTGCTTACCCTTGGTCTTTTCTGTTTGAGAAAGGCCTTGTACGTTTTGTTCGAGACAGTACAAAACTTTCATCTGACTACAATTTTGTTTATAATGTTGAAACTCTTTGTGCCTTCCTCTGTGAGGAACGATGTAAAATACTGTTTTAAATTCTCTGCCTGTTCCCTGAAACCAGTTCCCCAGTCACAAGCTCCCGGTGTCCCACATATTCTTTCCTGCCTTTCTTCCAAGGGTCACACATACATCATAAACGTTTTTTTATTTGATATGGGAAAACTCTTGCGGTTAGTTTCTTTTCATATTTCTTGCCAGTTTTGGGATATTTTATTTTGTATTTTGTTTTTAACAATCTGCTTCTGGTTCCAAAAGTAAACTTCCCAAATGTGGCCGACGCCAGAGCGCCCCAATCTGCATCCTTCTTTGTGATTGATTAGCATACTTCACCGTCTTTGTACATCATGGGTGGTTCATCTTCACATCTTCATATCATCTTCTTTTTGATAGGAGTCAATCGTTACTGAGCGTTATTAAGCAGTACCTGCTTAAATGTTCCCCACCCACCACACACACACACACACACATATCTGCTGACCTTCACCTATGTCTGTTTTCACACTCCGTGTTTGACCAGATATATGACAAATATCTGCATTTGAAATGCCTGGCTCTTTTCAATCATTGAGGGGGAACCTACTATGTGGCTGAACACATGATCAGCTGAGGGTGTCTCCATTCTCACAGTTTCCCTGCCTCTGTCATTTCTGTAATATGATGCCGCATTCCTTTGTGGAAGGTTCATACATGTCATCCTTTTCACTCAAACGAGAAATCCCTTCACTCTGATGGACTGAGCTTTCAGCTGTGACTGTCCCGTCTCCCTCACTTCTGCTCTCACTCCGTCCCCTCTTAGCAGAACAATGATAGATCTCCCTTGTCCTCACTTTCTACTGCACTAGAATCTACATTCACTGAATCATCCTCCGCCGCTTCCACCACCTCCAGCAGGACAGCACTGTCAAACACATCTTCCCCTCCCGTCCACTGTCAGCATTTCACAGGGACCACTCCTTCTGTGGCACCCTCCATCATCCCGAACACTTCCCCACATCCCCATGGCACCTTCCCATGTCAATGCAGGAGCTGCAACATTTGCCCATTCACCTCTTCCCTCCTCACTGTCCAAGGCTCTAAACACACCTTCCAGGTAAAGCAGCATTTCACGTGTACACTTTCAATCCAGTTTCCTGTCATTGCTGCTCACAATGCAGTCTCCTTTACACTAGTGAGCCAAAGAGAAACTGTTTTAAGGAACATCTCCTCTCTGTCTGGAGAAATGAACCTGACATTCTGATTTCACCCCATTTCAACAACCTACATTGCTCTCATGATTATGAGAATTCTTTGAGAAGTAAATGATGGGTTGGACCAGAGAGAGATACCTATCTGAACTTCCAGAAGGCCTCTGATATGGTACCACACACAAGGTTGCAGAGTCAGCTAAGGACCCATGGCGTCAGAGGCCAGGTAATAGGATGGATAAAAGGTTAGCTCTCTGGCAGGATGCAGAGTGAGGATAAAATTGTCCCTCTCAGGACGGCAGCCGGTGACTACCAGTGTTCCACAAGAGCCAATTTTGGGACCACAACATTTCACTTTATAGGTTAATGATCTGAGTTGGTGGGGCAGAAGGCAATCTGGCTACGTTTGCAGATGAAGCAAAGATAGGTGGAGGGGCATGTAGTATTGAGGAGGCAGGGAGCCTGCAGAAAGATTTCGACAGTTTAGGAGAGTGGGAAAAGGAGTAGCAGATGGAACACAATGTGGGAAAGTGTGAGGAAATGCACTTTGATATGAAGAATACAGGCATGGACTATTTACTAAATGGGGAAAAAAATCAGAAATCTGAGTAATAAAGGGACTTAGATAAACTTGCAGGTTGAGTCAGTTAAGAAGGAAGATGCAATGTTGTCATTCATTTGGAAACGAGTAGGATATACTGGGGGGGATACTGAGGCTTTCTAAGGCTCTGGGCAGACCACATTTCCAGTATTTTGTGCCGCATACCTCAGGAAGAATGTATTAGCCTTGGTGTGTGTCAAGAGAAGGTTCACCAGAAATGAAAAGCTGAACACATGAGGAACGTTGGAGGACTCTGGGTTTATACTCGATGGAGATTAGAAGGATGAGGGGGAATCCAATTGGAACTTACAGAATACTGAATGAATTGGATACAGACAAAATTGGGAGGCCGTTTGCACTGGTAGGAGGACACAGGCTTAGAGCAAAGGGAAAATCCATTAGAATGAAGATAAGATGAAGCGTCTTTAGCAAGAGAGTGGTGAAATTGTGGAATTCCTTACCACAGAAGGCTGTGGTAACCCGATCATTTGGCACCAACGATATAACCAGGAAAGGGACTGAGGATCTGAAAAGTGACTACAGAGAGTTAGTTTGGAAGCTGAAGAGCAGGACGAGTAGAGTAGTGATCTCTGGTTTGCTACCAGGGCCACGAGCTAGTGAGATGAGGAACACTCAGCGAATGCCGACTTACACATGGCTGTGAGGCTGGTGCAGGAGGGAGGGTTACAGATACCTAGATCATCGGGATACCTTCTGGATAAGGTGGGACCTGCACATGAAGGACGGGTTGCACCTGAACTGGAGGGGCACAAATGACCTGTTTGGGATGTTTGCTTGTCTGATTCTGGCGGGTTTAAACTAGTTTGGCAGGGGGGTAGGAATCAGGCCACATGTCTGAGACGGAGTTAGTTGCAGACGGGACAGTGACAGGGTATATTGAACCTATCAGGAAGATTTCTCACGCGATGAAACAAAGGGATCAGGTAAAGTGCGGCTGCTTTAATGCAAGGAATGTCTGAAATAAGAGTGACAAACTTAGATTATGGATCAGTACTTGGGGCTACAATGTCATGGCCATAACCGAGACGTAGGTTTCACGGGGGTAGGGATGGTTGCTTGTTGTTCCAGGGTTTAGAATGTTTAAAAATCTTTAGGGGCGGCGCGGTGGCGCAGTGGTTGGCACTGCTGCCTCACAGCACCAGAATACTGGGTCCAATTCAATTGGAGGACAGTGTTGACAGGGATCCCACAGGGCTATGTCCTTGGGCCTCTGCTCTTTGTAGTTTTTATAAGTGGCTTAGATGAGGAGGTTATGGGGTGGGTTAGTAAATTTGCTGATGACACAAAGGTTGGAGGTGTCGTCGATAGTATTGAGGGCTTGTGTAGGCTGCAGCGCGACATAGACAGGATGCAGAGCTGGGCTGAGAAATGGCAGATGGAGTTCAACCTGGGTAAATGCGAAGTGATTCATTTTGGAAGGTCAAATTCGAATCCTGAATATAGCATTAAATTCGGGATTCTTGGCACTGTGGAGGAACAGAGGGATCTGGGTGCGCAAGTGCATAGATCCATCAAAGTTGCCACCCAAATGGATAGGGTGTCAAGAAAGCATGTGGTGTTTTGGGTTTCATTAACGAGGGATAGTGTTTAAGAGCAGTGAGGTTTTGCTGCAGCTCTACAAGTCCCTGGTGAGACCACACTTGGAATATTGTGTCCACTTGTGGACCCCATACTATAGGAAATATACAGAGGCTTTGGAGAGGGTGCAAAGAAAGTTTACCAGGATGCTGCCTGGATGGAGGGATGCTTTATGAAGAAAGGTTGAGCAAGCTTGGACCTTTCTCTCTGGAGACAAAGAGGAGAGAGGAGATCTGATCGAGGAAATAATGAGAGGAATAGAGAGAGTCAATACCCAGAGACTTTTCTCCAGGGCAGTATTGACTAGTACGAGAAGTCATAGTTTGAAGATATTAGGTGGAAGGTAAAAGGGAGACGTCAGAGGTAGATTCTTTATGCAGAGTTGTGAATGAATGGAATGCATTGCCAGCTCTGTTGGTGGAAGCAAATTAATTGGGAACATTTATGCGACTGTTGAACCTGCACATGAATAGCAGTGGGTTGAGGGGTGCGTAGGTTAAATTACTACATTTTACATTAGGATTAAATCTCGGGACAACATCGTGGTCCAACCTGCCCGTTCTGTGCTGTACTGTTCTATGTTCTATTTAGTATACTTAAAACAGACTCAGATAAGTTCTTGATTGACAAGGGGATCAAAAATTACTCAGAGGAAGCGCAACCCAAGCTCAAGTAACACCTCACTTTACACATTGGTACGTTACAGTCTGTAGGAGTTAATATTCAATTCCATAAATTCCCAGCCTGAACCCATTATGGCTGTTCTCCATTTTCTGTACACTCTCCCTCCTGGGCTCCCTAAGTTCGTGTCTTGTTTATGTTGCATTCAACAAAGAAAATCAATTTCTAATATTTACACATTAATTTACACCCATTATATATCTGTGTCTCTTTCACCACAATTTCAAGCCCATTTGTCTTTCACACTGGGCCTCCAAACACTCTTTCCCACCTCTGCCAAGGTACTAAAGCGCTCACTTTCCAATCCTTTACACGTCTGAAGAAGATTTGCACTGGACTTGAAACTTTAACATTGTTTCTCTGTCTCTGCAGATGTTGCCAGACCCACTGAGTTCCTTCAAGAATGAAAACTTATAGAATACATTTTCAATAGAGCTCACTGGGTGCTTTGAGGAACAGTCACAGAACCAGAAAGATTGCCTCTGCTTTCACTCCACAGATGCTGTCAGACCTGTCAGTGTCTTCAGCAATTTCTGTTTTCAAATAATTGTATTGTTCTATGTTCTATGTTCTATGTTCTAAATAAGTTTCAAACATGTTTGTCAAAGCTGCTCACACGCCCTGTCCAACATGGAGCGTCATACAACGGGTAGTGAATGATAATGCAAGGTATACAAATTCATTTGCTCTGAAACTACATAAGGCTGTCATTACCGACACTACCGAGCTCTTAATCATGGTCATGGAGACAAACAGACGGAAACACATTCGCTTTAAACTGAAGATGGCATTACTGGAGGGGAAAAGATTCAGATTAAAACGTTAAATGCTTTTGAGGAATGCGACAAATTGGAGGCATGGCATGATAAAGATACGCTAACAGGATGAGAATTTTAAAAAATGGAAGCGTTCCCACATCAGAAACCTGGATAGGGCACTGTGTACAAGGGAGAAGGGTGACCGGGTCCCCATGCGAATTGAGGACAGGCAGCAGAATTGTGTTGCAGATATTGCAGCTAAAACTGGGCATTCTTGTGATACTACAAATCAGAGCAGCTGTAGTAGCAGCAGCAGCAGTAGAATTATATTCAACCACAATATAATCTCTCAGTCTGCCATTACGATGAAGCCGATCTCCGGTTCACTAATGAGTGTGGGTGAACACGCCACGGTCAGAACTGTGTGTACCTAAACCTGAGGACAATCCATTCAAACTGCCGCACTTACTGCTTACATTAACAAACAACAGAACTAACATCTGATAGAGAGGGCGCCATGATCCCAAGACTGTGACCACTTCTTTTAAAACCAGTTATGAATTACTGCTGGCCTGTCAACTCTTACTCTTATCTATTAGAAAAATCCTTGTTCCTTTTGTTAGAGATGGTTCAAGAACTTCCCTCCTATGACCATTTTGTTTACATCATTGAAATACTTACTTTACCTTCCCCCTGTGAGGAAAGATGCAAAACATGGGTGTAAATTATCTGTCTGTTCCATGTAGCCAATGCTTCAGTCACACCCTCCAATTATGCGCAATATACTTTCCTGCCTTAATTTCTACCTAAGGTCACACACTCATCTTGATCTTTTTTTATATGCTCAGAAAAGCTCGTGCTGCTTGTTGTTGTATTTCTTGCCAATTTACTACATCATGTCTTTTCTCCCCTTTTCCTCGGTTTCTAGATTCATACAGTCATATCGCGCACAAACAGACCCTTTGGTCCAACTTGTCCATGCTGACCAGGTTTTCCAAACTAAACTAGTCCCATCCGACTGCATTTTGTCCATATGCCTCCAAGCTTTTCCCATTCTTATGTTTGTCCTAATGAGTTTTAAATGTTGTAGCTGTACTTGCACCTCCCACTCTTCCTCTGACAGCTCATTCCATATACACATATCACCCTCTGTGTGAAAACATTGAGCCCTCGTCCATTTCAAATCTCCCCTCTTTCACCTTTAACCTATGCCTTCTATGGTTGAACTCCCCCATCCGGTGGAAAAAAACCTTGGCTATTCACTCTATTCATACCTCTCATGATTTTATAAACTTCTACAATGTCATCCCTCAACCTCCGACACGCTATCTGACACCAGCTCCACGAACAAGCATTTAAAGATAAGCACTGCAAAATTGAAACAGTATTTAAATGACATGTCAACAACATTCAGCCCAAGCTTCATACTGTGATTTGTTTTTCTCCATGTTACAATACTCGGGCAGCAGGAAACTCTTACGATTACCAATAAGAGCTCAAACACGTGAATTGCTTTCTCCAAATCGTGTGATTATCTCGACAGTGAAAGCGCATCTCTGGCCTGAAACATATAAGAAGGGGAATTCTTGTACCACACGGTCAGCGTCTACCTTTAGCAGTGTGAGATGAAGGCTGAGTATACATTTTGAAATTTGGATCACAGTGTGAATTCAGTGCAAAGGGGGAGAGGTGTTTTCAATAAGGTTTGCGCCAAGAAGGAAACTTTCCAGAACGAGATGTGAGTGGGAGGTGTAAAACAGTATGAATGGAGAGGCCGAGCCACACTGAGACCAGAGCAAAGTGGCAGCACAAAACGCAGCTTGATGCTACAGCAGAGTAGGTGGACTTGATCAAAGAGTTTCAGGTGAAGTGGGTAGGGACCGTGATGTGAGAGAATATACTCAATGGTCTCGGAAACGGCCAAGCAAGACACTCTTTTGTGTCAAACTGTTCCGGGGTGTTAAAGGATAAAACTTTACAGATCACCCGGCACCAGCCTCAGTATTGGAACGGCAAATACTACCGTATTGACTCTGCAGAGATTTCCTTCCTAACATCTGAGAGCAGGTGGCAGGATTTACAGAGCTTTCCCACAGACTGCACAGAATCATCGGGAAAGGAATAGGTCATTCAACACACTGAGTATCCTTTATTCTAGTTCATGGTGAAAATCTCCTCAATTCAGTTTTCCCCACACAGTGTTCGTAACCTTTAGTATGTTTAAACATCGGAACATATAAAATCGGATCTATTGTAATCGCTTTGGTCCATCAATTTTGATCCTCCATTCAATATACAGGCAGTTATCCAACAAAAGTGTGTTTATTAAATGCAATTTCGCTGCAACACAATTAGTGAATTGTGCCCCTTTCTTTATAAAGCGAGCTCCCGTTCACTGTTATGGGAGTCCGTCTCTGGCACCAGCTGAACAGTAAATCCCAGCCTCAGGATCCCTCTGTCTGCCAAATGCACCCTCAGTGTATTCAGCTGAAGCAGGAATATAATCCGCTCTGCAAGCCTTAAAACTGAGCTTGAATGTGGGATTTGTAGTCTACATTTAGAAGGAAATTAATTTCAAACCCGGAGGGGAATATCTTGGAGAGAACTGGAATTCCACATCGGCATCACGTGGTCAGTCAGCTCGCCCGCTTTCTGAAGAAGATCTTGGTGAAAGGTGCAGGGCTGTAGTCAGTGACTGTAGTCTTAAAGTGTGACATTTACTGCACTAATTCATTACAATATACGGTTTAAAGATTTATGCAGCCTTGGTTTGGATGGAATGGATGAGGGTTGCTGAGGGATAGACTATAAATCTTGTAATCTTTTTAATCTGTCTTCCCTGTATGTGGGAGTAGTGTCGGAACACTGCACTGTTGTATATGATTCAGCCTGTTTATAAAAGGGGGCAGGAATAAAATAACAGACGGGCTGCATAAAATGTTTGGTGGAGAAGTTTCTAGATCCCTTTGTCAATGCTGCTCCAAGTTTGAAATTCCCTGTTATTCAGACCTTTCTGAACCTTGTGACATCATTCAGAGCATTCACACTGCTGCTCAGGAACAGGGAGAAACAGGAGGTAGTGACTCAACTGCTCGATACTGGGACACAGGAGCAGGAGACAGTCTTACAACTGTTCGAGATTGGGACACAGGAACAGGAAGCAGTCACTCAACTGCTTGAGACAGGGATACAGAGAAATCTGGAAGCTAGTGAGGCCCCAGATTTCTGTTCCCCAGGAACAGGAGGAGGTGACTCACTACCCAACAGTCTTGGAAACTGGGAGAAGAGGGAAATTGGCTTGTTACTAACAGAAATATCTGAATAAGTTGCGTGAGCAAGCCATTCAATCCTGCTCCAACATTCTTCAAAACCATGGCTGATCTGATTGTAATTCTCTCATTCCATTTTACAGAGATTCCCCTCTCTGCAGTCTCTGCTCCATTTGTTGGTCATGTTGCAGATCCAGATACCACAACTATAGTCACCATGTTTCATCCAGAATTGGGTCACCAAAGTCTCTGGTCTTCCTGAATTTCCACAGCAGTTTAAATCCCAGCCTCCAGGAAACCATCCCCAGCACTTCCACGAGTGTACAAAAACTAGAGTTAAGTCAAATGTTAGTAAAATGCAAGTGAGAAACCTGGTCTGAATCACGAACAGTTGTGGGGATTCCTCATGTTACTGAGCACATGAGCAGCAGAGAGTGATTAAAATAGGCATTCAATGGATAGGCACAGAGCAAGTTACAACGATGTGCCTCAAAACTGCTAAAACCCCACTCTCCAACATGGTGTACAGGGCAGGACACTGGACACACAGAGAGACAACACATGCACACAGACCCACACGGACACACAGACACATTAGCATCTTTTGGATATAACTAGATAAGTTATGCTTAATGATGGGATCAAGGCTTGTTGTGACAAGGCAGGAGAATTGGCTTGAAAAGCATGTCAGCCATGACCAGTAGCTCAGTAGACTGGATGTGCCAAATGGCCTTTTACTCGGCTGTAATTATTTACAGTCTAATGTACATGCATTTGTCTGTGTTTGTGCGCATACTTGTGCATGTATGTCCATGTTTTTATGTCTGTGTTCTTGTGCGTTTGAGTGTGTCTGTGTGTATATGACTGTGTGTGTGTGTGTGTGTGTGTGTGTCTGAGTGTGCTCGTCTGTGTATGTATCTGTGTGTCTGTCTGTGTGTGTTTGTGCTCCTCTGTATTTTCAGAAATGGAAATGTCAATGTACATTTTTTGAAAATTTCTATTCTGTTTGACATTCACCTTTCCATCAAAGTTTGAGGAACTTTGTTTTCGTCATGCATTTGTTGTTTTCACAAATGAAGGAAATCAACCTGACCTCTTCTGAGGATGAACCTGATCCAATGTGCGACCTATATCATTGGCCATATCATCAAACTTTTTTCACCGATAATTTGCTGTGACCAATGGAACAGTGGCAGTCGAAAATAAAACAGTTACCCAACAACCCAAGGAACTCTGACCAGTGAGCTTGACATCAGTGGTGGGTGAGTTGTTGAAGGGGTCTCTGAGGGATAGCCAATTGCATGCATTTTCAAAGGCAAAGATTGATTGGGGATAGTCACCATGCCTTTTTGCATGAGAAATCGTGTTGTACGAATTTGACTGAGTTTGTTAAAGAGGTGACAAAGCAGATTGATGAAGGCAGTATTGTAGATGTTTTCCATACAGATTGGAACAAGTTGTTCGACAAGAATCTGCATATTAGGCAAGTTAGTAAGTTTCGGTCACATGGGAACCAGCGCACCCAAGCCAATTGAATACAAAATTAGATTGAAGGGAGGAGACAGAGGTTGGTAGAGGATTGCTTATCAGACTGGAGGCCTGTTTTAAGGTACGAGGGGAAATAATTTAGAGGGAACTTAGATGCAATGTTTTTATACAGAGGGAGGTATCCATATGGAATTATCTCCCAAAGGAAGTGGTAGAGTCTGGCATCTTGATGGGTATTTGAAGAAGGAGGTTTAGAGGAATATGAGACAAATGCTCTCAAATCAGACTCAATCACAATGGGATATCTGGTCAGCACTTCCACATTTGCATGCTTTATGACTCTATAAGAGGGATGAGCAGAAATTCTAAACAGGCATTTCAAGTGGGAATTCTCTTCCCCACAAGTTTGAGATGTCTCTTTGTTTATATTTATTCAATGCTGAGTTAGTTAAATATTGGATAGAGAAGTGATTCTTGGATAATAGCACACAGACAGGAAAGTGGAGCTGAGACCACAACCTGATCAGCCACAATTTTAGTCCTTGGTAGAGAACGCTCTAAGTGTCCATTGACCCACTCCTGCTACTCAGTGCCATGTTTCTGTGTTCCATTCAGCCCTTCAAACCTGCTAGACAGGAGCAATTAGAGGCTATTTACTCCCTTCACAGAAACAGAGGAGACCATTCAGCCCCTCAAAACTGTCAAACCCAGTTTGGTCTGGTTTTAAAATGTAGTAGGAAAACCCAGGCAGTGATATGAAAGAGGGTCCTCATCACTCCTAACTGAGCTTCCCCTTTCTGCAACTTGTGTTTCGTTTGTTGGTCAAGTTGTAGACCCAGTTTCACTGTGAATACAGACCCCATTCCTCATCCAGCGATTGTCCAGACAATCTGGTAATATTCAACACCAGAGCTTCCAGGAAAATAACAGCCTCTACTTTCCAATAATAGAACGTGAGAAAGCCATAAACATTCATCCACAGGCCACCCACCCCCCTCGCCACCCCAACTCACAAGCAGATCTTCTCCCACAATAAGATCATAAGGTCTAATATCCTCTTTCGTGTCCAATTCGTGTCTGAGCCCTCAACTCTGACTGGTCAAAAAGCACTCCCTGTCCCACACTGTGCCCAATTGATATGAGCAAAAGACGTGAACACAAGGGCTCAGGGAAGAGTGACTGGCCCTGACATCAAGGCATCATTTAACTAAGGATGGTCTCAAAGAGCCTGACCAGGATCGCACTTAATGGGAATGAGTTGTAAACTTCACTGGTTAGAGTGATTTAAAGCATAAAGCACAATGATTGTGGTTTGGGGACAAAAATCCATGCAGTCCTGGACATGTCTGCGAAAGATCCTCAAGGTAGCTTCCTCAGCACAAACATCTTCAGCTGCTTTATAACTGTCTTGCCCCCACCATAAGATTAGAAGTGGGGGTGTTCACAGAAGATCACACAATATTCAGGAAAAAATGTCCCCCTTCATCTCCTGAACTAGTCTGTGTCCATGTGCAGCAAGACCTGGACAACATTCAGGCGTGGGCTGTTGGAAGTATCGGTAACATTCATGCAACAGTGCTGCTGAACACTGCACATTTCCACAGATAAAATGAGGAGATTATTCAGCTCCTCACGCTAGCTTCACAGGAATATGAGTAAGTCTTTCAGCTCAATGAAATTATTGGAGAAGTGTAGAGATAGTCTACTTTGTGCCTCCAACCAATTATACAGGAAGTGAAGGAGTCACGTGTTATGGACGACAGCAGAGCTCCTCAAAAATATTTGAAGGCGTTGGCCTCAACTCTATTAATAATTAAGTGTTCTGATACATGTACTTGGCAAAAAGGAAAGATCAGACACAGATTCTCAGATGCAGTGTTCCAATCGAGGAGGGAAAACAAATCAAGTGAAAATTTAGAGAACGTTGCAGCCAGGAGACTTCCACTGAAGCGACAACTCTGTGGAGACCTCAATAGTTTCTGGTGTTACTGAGAAACCAAAACACTTCCTCTAATGTGGCTGCCAGAACTGCACACAGTATTCTATCTATGGCCTCACCAATGGCATGTTTAACTCATATTTTGTCGCCTCGATGAATAAACACTATGCCTATCGTCCCGTGTGATTTCTTAACTTTTAATTCTTTCCCGTATCGCCTTAAATTTATTTGATCTAGTTTTGGATTCCCCCAATCAAGGAAATGTCACCATTTCCATGCCCCTCGTCATTTTATAAAGCTCTACAGGGCTTGAGTACTTCAGGATTGAGAATGGGTGATGTTCATACTGAACCATATAAGATCTTGAGGATAGTGTATTAGTTGCGTAGCTGATGGACATTTCCTACGATTATGTGAGACAAGAACTAAGGATTCAAATTTAAGACAATGATGTACTCATTTTAAAACAGATACTTTGAAGACATGAATTGATTGGACAAAATTATAAGGATACGTACAAACGTATCTTCAAACTATACTTTATCAATTGGTCCTACAGGGAGCAGGTTATACGGATGGAGTAATACAATCCTGAGAATGTTCAAGGAGTCTTCACATGATCCAGTATGGTGGTCAGATAACGTTATTACATATTTCAGCTAAACGATCAAGAGAATGCAACCTGCTTGAGAAGCCACAGCTTACTGCTCCCTCTCTTTCCTTCTTCCTTCTCACAGCAACTTATGAGAGGTGAAAACCTGTCAATCATCTTTACCATTCCTGAAGAATTCCTGTTGAGGATTCATTGGAATCACCACATTGCTTGAAACAACGGGAATTCAGCCAACTCCAAACGTCACAGGAAGAAATCCGATTGCCAACAGCTAGTGTGAGCAGAATAACCTCAGAAGCAGAATACCATTTATTTTGTATTTCCTTTTTATCCTTAATTTGACTTTTTCTTGTAAAACTCTTTCGAGTTGGTATTCTGCAGTGTTTTTTTCTGTCTGCCTTCAGGCATGTGTATGGGTGTGTCTGTGTGCACCTGTGTATATGCCTGTGTGTATGCACAAAGTGTTTGGTGCATGCATTGAAAGATAAATATTAATGTACATATCTGTCCAAACTGCTTGTCACGTATCTTTCCATCTTACTTTGAGTATCTTTGATTTGGTGAATTACTTCTGCAAATGTAAGATATCGAACTGACTTGTCCCTCACAATGAACGTAACCTCCTCTGAGAACTATATCATTGGCCATAACACAAATCTGGTTACTTTTAAAATTTATAATGACCAGTCGAGTAGAGGCACTAAAAAATAAAACAGTGACCCGTCTAACCGCAGTCTGAGCATGGATGAGGAGAAAATCACAAACGGCTGTTTGAATGGAAATGCTCTTCCCCGGAAGTTTGTGGTGCCTGTGTGTTTGCGTTTAGTCAAAGCTGTATATTTGATATTGGACAGTAAAGGACAATGAACTACAAATAGAAAATTGGTGCTGAGACCACAAACTTATCAGCTATAATCTTACTATCTACTGGAGAAGGCTCAAAGTGTCTAATTAACCAATCCTGCTCCTTCGTCCGATGTCCCTATATTCCATTCAGCTCCTCAAATCTGCCAGACAAGAGTATTTGGAGGACATTTACTTCGATAAGCTGGTACACAGAAACAGAGCAGACCATTCCGGGCCTGAAGACACGAGAGTGTAGTGCTGGAAAAGCACAGCAGGTCAGACAGCATTCAAGGAGCAGGACTTCAGTTGCTATTCGATGCTGAAAATCCATAGGATCTCGGCATAGACACTGTCACCTGAAATATTAACAGCTTTGTTCTCCATGGAAGTACTTGACAATGTAACTGCAAAATTTTGCTTACCTCATTCATGATAATAGCAACACTGCTATTGCTGAAGGAGTTGTTGGGGAGCTGATGGTCTCATGTTATTTTCGCCAGACTATAAATCCAGGAACCCAGGTAATGACCCAAACCCGGCCTTCAATCTCCCCACAGCAGACGGTAGAACTTGAATTCAATACAATATTTGGAAATAACAATCTAATGAAACATTGATGGTTGTTAAAACTAAAAGCCCCTGCCTCTTTAGTGTCCTTCAGGGAAGGAAACTTACTACCTTCACTGGTCTGACGTACATGTTACTCCAGACCCTCAGCAATGGTAGATACTCAAATGCCCTTTGAAATGGCCAAGCCAACCATTCAGCTATAACACAAGTTCTCAAAGAAGTGAAACCAGACAGACCTGAGCACTGGCAGCCGACAGTACATCGATGTACAATGATTCAGAAAGGCAGTTTCCCAACAGCTTCTCAAGAGCAAAGAGGAAAGAGAAATAAACTCTGGCACAGTCAACGTCAAACATGTCCCATTCATAAAGGAAAGAAAATAACCACACTGAGGAACTAGATCGAGGGGACAGAACTCACTTCAAACAGGTACGTGGATATTTGCCCACACGTGCATTAAACTCAGGAATATGGGAAGAGGGGAAAAATAAATTAAAGTAATGTCACATTTTATTTCCATCCCAGCTGATTATCAATAATCCTTGGTTTATTTATTCTATCTCTCTATTTCCCGCATATTTATCTTACCCCACCAACAGACATTAGACTACTCCCAGCTGCTTTCTGATCTGATACATGGTCAGTGGGCTCAAAAGGTTAAAACTGTTTTTCTCTCGACACAGGCTGCCAAACTAGCTCCATTTCCCCTGCACTCTGTTTCTTTTTGGTTCAGGCTTCAAGTATCTTCCATTGTTTGATTTAACATTTGTTTCCTTATTTTATGGGACATAGGCCCTTCGAATCCACACTGACAATCCGAAAAGCATTGCACCCAGACCCACCTCATGCCCTACTCCTGCATTTCCCATGGTTAACCCGACTACTAATCTATCCCTGCATCTCACATAGGTAATACACCGAGCTGCACATGATTGGTAATTTAGAATATTCAAGCGACTGAACCGGTTTGGACTGTGGGCGGAACCTGGAGCACCTGGAGGAAACACTTGCAGAGCCGGGGACAATGTGAAAATGCAATACAACAAGTCCTGAGGATGGAAGCAAACTGGGTCCCTGGTAGTATGAGACAGCCGTGCTAACCACAGAGACACCATGCCCCTCTCCCCCTCCACCAAAACTGGGTCCTTGCTACAGTGAGTCAGCTGTGCTAACCACTGAGACACCATGCCCACCTCCCCCTCTCCCCAAAAACGTGTCGCTCGTACCGTGAGACAGCCGTGCTAACCACTGAGACACTATGACATCTCCACCTCCCCTCAAACTGGGTCCCTGGTACTGTGAGACGGCGATGCTAACGCCTGAGACAACATGCCCCCTCTCCCTCCCCCTCCCCCAGCTCCGCCCCCAACCAAACGAAGTCACTGTGCTCGGGAATACTGTGGAAACTGTAAACATGAAATGCAAACAGTAAACAGTGACAAAACCCCACAGATGTTTCAGGATCTGGAGGGAGAAGCATATTGAGTCTGATAAGATCCTCTTCTGAAAAACTCATATTGGTCTCAAAAGGATAATTGTATTTCTCTCTGCTCAGAACCTGTTATGGTTTTACAGCACTTTCAACGTAGTTATTCTTTTGGACAGTGGATCGTTGTCTGATCTGAAAGGGAACAGTGAAGCTGCCATTTCTGTTGACTCTCAAGTATTTGGATATTGTTTTTGAATGAAAAATTAAAACCTCTGTGCGTGACAGCTCCCTAAATACCGATAACTTATTGCCACTGTCGTAATGCATTTTGAAAATGTTGAACTCGGTGGTCATGACATCATACGATCAATCCTCTGAAAGTAACTGGTTGAAGTACTTATCCCAATTGTTATCAATGTCTTATCATGCTCCTGATGTCACAGGAAATATTCATCCATTCTGGTGCATGGCATGGTGCACGAAAGGGACATTATCTTCCTCCAGGACTGGCAGGGGAGGCCATGACACGACACCCTGCCAGCTTGGTTGGAGGTTGATCCCTGTGTCAGTGATATGCCAGCCTTCTTGGCGAATGCCAAGCAGTGTCAGAAGGAGGTCAGTGACCTTCTCCACGCCACCATGGTAAGTACCACCATCTGCATTTTATGACCTCACCCTCACTGTCTTTCTGTTACTACAGCAAACCCCCACAAATGCTCATGTTCTCCCACTGTCACTGAGTGCAGCACCTTCTCTCGATCTGTACCAGCTGTTACAAACAATTCCACCTCCCTTAATACCGCTTGGTAATTGTCACATTTTGGAAGGAACCACCCCACACGAGAGCAGAAAGAGCCAAGAGGGATAGGGGACTCCCCAACATTCAGCTCCTCACCCCATCACAGGGGAAGGATCCTGACCCTAACAACCACGAGAGGCTGACTGACCGTGTCCAAGCTGTCAGACTGGGATTTGAGACTCACTGTGCTGGGCACTTTGACTGACTGTGGGCAATGATATCAAGCTTCCTGGTTTGGGTCTGTGCTAAACACCAAGACAATACAGCAGGCGGGTGAGTCTGGTAGCTCTGGCTAAGGGGAAACCCTGCTGACTGCAGGGTAAGGCAAGGCAATAATTCTGTGAGTGTTGAAGTCAGTTCAAAGTTAGTGTGTGCAAACACCGAATGAGAGGCCCAGAGGGACAGTCCATGAGCTGGATGTGTGTCCCTGAGCAGTGTCCTTGCAGCAGCATTGCAATGAGAGTTGTCAGTGCAACCCTGAGCTGCAGCATTGAAATACAGAAGCGTACTGTCATTGTGTCGGATATGAGCTGGAATGGCATGGTGAGGCTAGCATGTGACAGATGCCAGCATTGGTGGGTGTGGAGTACATGCCGCTTCTGTCTATGCAGTGTCCCCCGAGATGTTGGTGTCCAAGGTAGAAGGCCGTCGGAGCGAGGGGCAAGATGAAGTCACCAGTTACCAGCTCGGACTTTCACGTCCAATTCTCCATGTTGAGTTTCCCTGCTGTGGGTGGGAGGGTATTTAGCTGCAAGTTGTTGAGATATCCACTGTATGTGGCTGTTGAGCATCAGTCATCATTCAGTCAACATCTTGCCGCTCCTGCACTCAAATCTTGTTTTAAAGAACAGTCCAGGAACAGGCCCTTCATCCCAGCAAGCCCGCACTGACACATGATGCTAGTCTAAAGTTCAAATAAAAGTTTTTTTTTCTGCGATACCGTCTATGTCATTCTATTCCCTACTTACTTATACTTGTGCCAAGATCCCTCTTAAACCTTGCTATATTGGCTTCTTCCACTCTATCAGTGCATTCCAGGCACTTTCACATTCTGTCTGGAACAGCAAAAACACCTTACCTATCACATCTCCTGAACTTTCTCCATTTTACCTAAAACCTAACTGTCCTTCTATCTATGCCTCTGATAATTTTGTAAATGTCTATCAGTTACCCCCAGAGCCAATGATGCCCAGGTGCAAATAATCCACGTTTGTTCAATATCTCCTTCTTGCTATTACCCTCCAAACCAGACAACATTCTGGTAAAACGTTTCCATACCCTCTCAAACACTTTCACATCGTTCTGCTGGTGTGGCAACCAGTACTGTACACAATATTCTAAATGTGCCCGAACTAAGTTTCTCTACAGCTGCAATATGACCTGCTATTTTTCATACTGCATGCTCCGATGCACGGCTGCAAGTTTTCCATCAGTCTTCTTGATCACCCTATCCACCCGTGTTGCAACTTGTAGGGAACTAAGAGCTGTAAACCTACATCCCTTCGGATGTTGATGCGGCCAATAATTTTTCCATCAACTTTATATTCTCTCCTGCATTAGACCTTCTAAAACGCATCAAGTCGCAACTGCCCAGATAAAGTTACATCTGTGTTTTCTCTGTCCAAGTCTGCAGCTGACCTAAATCCTGGTGTATTCTCTGACAATCATCCTCATAATTTGAAACTCCACCAATATATTTACAGATCTCCAGTCACAAAAACACTGTTCCACCACTACTCTGTCTTCTCTGATCAGACAGTTCTCTGTCCATCTTACGAACTGAACGCTGATCCCATTTCACATCACCTTCTGTATGAGCCTACCATAAGGAACCATATCAAAGGCCTTGCTAAGGTCCAAATGGCCAACATCGAGCCCCATGCCCTCATCAATCGATTTTGTCGCATCCTCAACATAATCCATCAAGTTTGTGAGACAGGATATTCCCCACACAACTGTGTTGCCTGTTGCTAGTAAGTCTGTACGAGAATACTGTTAGAGTTGCACTCATTCTGACCGGTGATTATTCCATCATATTCCTGACTTGAACCTTGGAGGTTACATTAGATTCCCTACAGTGTGGAAACATGCCCTTCAGTCCAACCAATCCACACCAATCCTCAGAAGATCAACCCAACCAGATCCATTCGCCTGCCCTACATTTAACCCTGACGAACGCACCTAACACTGGGCAATTTAGCATGGCCAGTTCACCTGACCTGCGCGTCTTTGGATTGTGCGAGAAAACCGGAGCACCCAGAGGAAATACACGCAGTCACGGGGGGGGGTTGGGAAAACTCCACACAGACACCCAAGGCCGGAATTGAACCTAGGGCCCTGGTGATGTGAGGCAGCAGTGCTAAGCACTGAGCTCTTGATGGTTACTGAACAGTGGTAGGTATGTCGTGCCATGATGGTTACTATACAGTGGAAGGTAAGTCGGGCCGTGATGGTTACTGTACAGTGGGAGGTATGTCGGGCCATGATGGTTGCTATACAGTGGGAGGTATGTCGGGCCATGATGGTTACTGTACTGTGGGAGGTATGTCGGGCCATGACGGTGACTGTATAGTGGGAGATATGTTGGGCCGTGATGGTTACTGTACAGTAGGAGGTATATTAGGCCGTGATGGTTACTGTACAGTGGGAGGTATGTCGGGCCATGATGGTTGCTATACAGTGGGAGGTATGTCGGGCCATGATGGTTACTGTACTGTGGGAGGTATGTCGGGCCATGACGGTGACTGTATAGTGGGAGATATGTTGGGCCGTGATGGTTACTGTACAGTAGGAGGTATATTAGGCCGTGATGGTTACTGTACAGTGGGAGGTATATGGGGCCATGGCGGTGACTGTACAGTGGGAGGTATTTCGGGCCGTAATGGTTACTGTACAGTGGGAGGTATGTCGGGCCCTGATAGTTACTGTACAGTGGGAGGTATGTCGGGCTGTGACGGTTATTGTACAGTGGGAGGTATGTTGGGCCGTGATGGTTACTGTACAGTGGGAGGTATGTCGAGCCGTGATGGTTACTGTACAGTGGGAGGTATGTTGGGGTGTGATGGTTACTGTACAGTGGGAGGTATGTCGGGGTGTGATGGTTACTGTACAGTGGGAGGTATGTCGGGCCGTGATGGTTACTGTACAGTGGGAGGTATGTCGGGCCGTGATGGTTACTGTACAGTGGGAGGTATGTCGAGCCGTGATGGTTACTGTACAGTGGGAGGTATGTCGGACCGTGATGGTTACTGTACAGTGGGAGGTATGTTGGGCCATGATGGTTTCTGTACAGAGAGACGTTTGTATGGCCGTGGTGATTACTGTACAGTGGGATGTATGTCGGTCCCGGAAGTTGCGAACTGTATGAGTTGTACAGAATATGAATGTGCTGCTGCCGATGAGCCATTGTACCTCATGGATGCATCGTCATTGGTTGCACAATCTGTTCAAAGTCTGTACCATTCAGTACATGTCATGGTGTGAAGGGTCTGCAAAATGGGAAGTTAGCCCTCGTTCCCCAGAAGGACTGTGCAGTGAACATTGTTACCGACATATGAAATGGAGGCAGGCAGATCGGTGAGGATGTGGTCAGTTATAGGTTTATCTTTTATGAGTTCACCATAACCTACCGCAGAGCAGTCTCGCCGCCACAGGATCCAATATCAATGCTGAGCACGATGATTATATTAGATTTCCTACAGCGTGGAAACAGATCCTTCGGCACAGCCAATCCACGCCAACCCCCTCCAAAGAACAACCCACTACCATGCCAATTCACCTGACCTGCATTTCTTTGGACTGTGGGAGGAAACCCTTGCAGACACGGGGAGAATGTGCAAACTCCACATAGGCAGTGGCCCAAGGCTGGAATCAAACCTGGGTCCCTGGTGCTATAAGGCAGCAGTGCTAACCATTGAGCCACCATGCCGCCTTATATTGACTATATGTCAAGGAGCTATCCCCCTCTGTCTGGCTGTGTCCTGTCAGTGAGACAGAATATACCACAGAGGATGGTGATGTTGCCTGGGACATAGTCCTATTCACATAATCTTGCTTTCCAGACAATATCTGATTTTGCTTGATTAGTCTATGGGAAATATGCAACAGGTCACTTTTACATTTTGTATAGTGAAGAGTTAATATCACTTTGTTTCTTCCATATTTTAAAATAAACCATACATCATTGTTTTTCAGTTGAAAGCAATTGAAGTGAACAATAATTGAAATACCGGAGCGCACACCTATTACACAATTCAGTGACTGTAGTAAACAGCCAATTCATGTTCAGTTCAGTGAACACACCATCTTGCAGGCAGCAAAGCTGTTGGAAATGACATTGAGAAAAAAACTACATTCATACACAGTTTTACTGGCCCGCACCACGACCTCGAAAATACTGGCCATCTCCAAAATCTTTTCAGAGAGCTTCCTAACTTGAGCTGGATAGTTACTCAGACAATCCCTCACAATAGACTGGATAGAGACATACCTGAACAACAGGGAGATGTGTGTGGGGCAGACTGATCAATGGACTAGCACATGGCGCTAGTCCAGATGCAGTTCAACATTTATAACAATGACAAGTAGACAACCATATCTTGCAAGTATACCCCTTCTGGTTTGCCACCCAATCTCTGTAATTTTGTATCTTGGACACAATCCTGAATGACGATGTGATAAAGGTGAAGGACGCCTGCAGAACATAGCATCTTACATTGAATTCCTCATAAACAATATCCAGTACATGTTATTTCCACAATGTCAGTATCCAAACAGAATTGTGCAGCTCCATTAATGGCTGGCATCAGCCTAGCCCAACATCCTTGTGTGTGACTTGAGCTGGAAATCTCTGTGTAAATGTTTGCAGCATTGTTCTAACCATTAACAGCAAAGTCTTTTTACTGGAGGTCCGACATCCTTTTGTAATACCAACTTTTAAATTGTCCAATAAACACAAAATCCACCCTTTATTCAGTTCATTTTTTTCACAATATGATGAAAACAGTGCACAACTCACAGTATGGAACATTAAAATGATGGGTCTCAGTTCCACAACCAAGACCAAGTTATTATGAAGTGCAAGGACTTTGAAAAAAGAACATAGAACAGTACAGCACAGAACAGGCCCTTCAGCCCACGATGTTGTACCGACCGCTGATCCTCATGTATTCGCCCTCAAATTTCTGAGACCATATCCATGTCCAGTAGTGTCTTAAATGTCCCCAATGACCTTGCTTCCACAACTACTACTAGCAACGCATTCCATGCTCTCACAACTCTCTGTGTAAAGAACCCGCCTCTGACATCCCATCCATACTTTCCGCCAACCAGTTTAAAACTATGACACCTCGGGTTAGTCATTTCTGCCCTGGGAAATAGTCTCTGGTTTTCGACTCTCTCAATGCCTGTCATTATCTTGTATAACTCAATTAGCTCCCCTCTCCTCCTCCTTCCCTCCAATGAAAGAAGTCTGAGCTCAGTCAACCTCTCCTCATAAGATAAGCCCTCCAGTCAAGGCAGCATCTTGGTAAACCTCCTCTGAACCCTCTCCAAAGCATGCACATCTTTTCTATAATAGGGCGACCAGAACTGGATGCAGTATTCTACGTGCGGTCTAACCAAAGTTTTATAGAGCTGCAATAAGATCTCACAACTCTTAAACTCAATCCCCCGTTAATGAAAGCCAAAACACCATATGCTTTCTTAACAACCCTGTCCACTTGGGTGGCCATTTTAAGGGATCCCTATACCTGCCTACCAAGATCACTCTGTTCCTCCACACTACCAAGAATCCTATCCTTAATCCTGTACTCAGCTTTCAAATTCGACTTTCCAAAATGAATCACCTCGCATTTATCCAGGCGGAACTCCATCTTCCAACTCTCAGACCATCCCTGCATGCTGTCCATGTCCCTCTGCAGCCTACAACAGCCCTCTATACTGTCAACGACACCTCCAACCTTTGTGTCGTCTGCAAACTTGCTAAACCATCCTTCAATCCCCACATCCATGATATTAATAAAAATTACAAATAGTGGAGGCCCAAGGACAGAGCCCTGTAAAACACCACTCCTCACTGATTTCCAGGCAGAATATTTTCCTTCTACTACCACTCGCTGTCTTCTGTAGGCCAGCCAATTCTGTATCCAGACAGTTATGTTCCCCTGAATCCCATTCCTTCTGACCTTCCGAATGAGCCTACCATGGGGAAACTTATCAAATGCCTTGCTGAAGTCCATATACACCACAGCCACAACTCGACCCTCATCATGACCTGCCCCTCACAAAGCCATGTTGACTGCATTTAATCAAGGCATACATTTCCAGATGGTCATAAATCCTATCCCTCAGCATCCTTTCTGACATCTTGCAGACGGCAGACGTGAGACTTACTGGACTGTAATTGCACGGGAATTCCCTATTTTCTTTCTTGAAGAGAGGAATTACATTTGCCTCTCTCCCGTCCTCAGGAACAACTCCAGTGGAGACCCAGGATGCAAAGATCTTCGCAAGTGACGAAGCAATCACATTTCTCATTTTCCAAAGCAGCCGATGACAAATATGATCCAGGCCTGGCGACTTGTCAATCTTAATGTTACTCTTCGGAGGGTCTGTGTGGACTTGTTGGTCCTAAGGGCCTGTTTCCACACTGTAAGCTAAAATGTGCTTTAAAAAAGCAGTGTGTGTGTCATCATTTTGATTCAAACCTCGACCCTCAAAGCCTCATTTGAAGACCCTTCCAAGATATTGACTATCGTTTCAACAATAACTGGCTTGTTAATTAATAAAGCAGCACCACATCCGCTTTAACACCGTGCCCTGTCCTGCCTGTAGTTCCACTGTAATAGAGTACTGATATGTTAGCCCTGACCTCCCTCAAATGCGCCTCTTTAATGGTAAAAATGTCACACCTCCACATGTCAACTCATTCCCTTATCGCATCTGTCAGTCTGTCTGAAAATACTCCCAGCATTAACGTAAACTGGAATATAATTCCTGGAATACCTTGTACCTCGGCGTTCTTCAGTCATTTCCTGTTTGTTATCAAGCTGCTGAAACCATGAACTACAACTCTTACTCTGGCACTGAATGAATATCTGTGGAATTGTAATTTCTTTTTTAAAAATGTATTCATCAAGTGCAACTTTCCAGAACTGAGCAGTCAGCTCCACATACAATGAGTTTCTGATGGTTAATTGCCCACTCAGTGTGCAGATGGGAAAGCCCTCAGTAATGGAGAAAGTGAGGACTGCAGTTGATGGAGATCAGAATCAAAACGTGTGGTGCTAGAAAAGTACAGCAGATCAGGCAGCATCCAAGGGGTAGGAGAGCCGATATTTCGGCCATAATCTCTTCATCAGGAAGGCATTGGTGCATTCCTTTATTTTTTCCATGCCATTATTCACAGAATGTTGTGAACTGTACTTACTCAGGAAGGCAGCACTGAAAACTGCACTGAAATGGAAAGCAGACAATCGGTTGGTTGGACAGGGTGTACAAAAGTTGAAGGGATGTATACACTGATTGAATGAATTACAAACATAAGGATAGGTAAATACCCTGGGCCAGATGGTGTTACCCTAGGTTACTCCAGGAAGTGACGGGAGAGATTGGCGTGCCTTTGGCGATGATTTTTCTGTCCGCACTGTCCACTGGAGCAGTGCCAGCCAGATGTTTGGAGGGTGACAAATATTATTCCCTTGTTTGGGAAAGGCAATAGGGATAACTCTGAGATTGACCGAATAGTCAGTCTTACATCAGTGGTGGGCAAAGTATTGCAGACGTTTCTGAGAGACAGGATTTACAATAACTTAGAAAACGACAGTTTGATTACAGATAGTCAGCATGGCTTTGTGATGAGCAGGTCATCCGTCAGAAATCTGATTGAATTCTTTGAAGATGTAAAAAACACATTGGTGAAGGTAGACTAGTAGATGTGGTCAACAAAAAGTTTAGCAAGGCGTTCCCCATTGTAGGCTCATTCAGAAGGTACGGAAGCATGGGGCGCAGAGAAACTTGGCTATCTGGATACGGGCATGGCTGGCCCACAGAAGACAGAGGGTGGTAGCAGATGGAAAGTATACAGCATGGAGTTCAGTGAGCAGTGGTGCTCCACAGGGATCGGCTATGGGACCTGTGCTCTTTGTGATTTTTAGAAATGACTTTGATGAGGAAGTGGAGATTAGGTCCGTTACTTTACCGTTGACACGGAGGTTGGTGGGGTTATGGATAGTGTGGAGGGCTATTGTATGTTGCAAGAGAATATTGACAGGATGCAGAGCTGGGCTGATAAGTGGCAGATAGATTTCAACCTTTAAAAGTGTGAAGCAATTTATTTTGGAAGGTTGCATTCGCCAAAATAATGCAGGGTTAAAAGCAGTATTCTTGGCAGTGTGGAGTGACAGAGGGATCTTAGGGTTATTGTCCATAGATCTCTCAAAGTTGCCTCCCAAGTTGATAGGGTTGTTCAGAAGGAATACAGTGTGATGTCTTTCATTATCAGGGGGATTGAGTTTAAAAGCAGCGAGGTTATTTCTTCGCTCTATAAAGCTGTGGTTCAACGACACTTGGAATATTGTGTTCAATTCTGGTTGCCTCATTATAGGAAACACGTGGAAGCCTCAGAGAGTGTGCAGAGGAGACTTACCAGGGTGCTGCCAGGACTGGAGGGCATGTCTTACAAAGAAAGGTTGAGCGGCCAGGGCTTTCCTCCAGCGGTGGTAGTCGAGTCAGATACATTAGGAATAATTAAGAAGACTTTTGGGATGGCACACGAAAGTTAATGCATTGAAGGTTACGTAGGTTAGTCTGACCTTAGAGTGGGATAAAAGGCTGACAAAACATTAAGAGCTGAAGTGCCTGCACTGTGCTGTACCATTCAATGTTCCAAGTTTCATCGGATTGTGGATTCTCATCAGTTGGTAAAAGTGTGAGGGAGTGAGGTGTATGAGGGAGTGGGGTGTGTGAGGTCAGGAAGGT